>NC_067169.1:93527471-93591297 GCF_903995435.1 Acomys russatus
CCTCTTCAGAAAGATTGGGCGGAAAGGAGCGTCGGGCCGCCGAAAGCGCCGGCTCTGTGATGCGGGGTCCGGGGACAGTGGCAGTAGCAGCGATGAAGGCAGCGCGGTAGTCCGCCGGAGAAGAAGCAGGCGACCCGCAATCCGATGATCCAGAAGAGGCGTGGCAGCGGTAAACAGAAGGCGAACTATGGAGGCTTGAGTAGCGAGGACGAGAAAGAACCAAGAACCGGAGGGTCTTGGCGTGGCCTACAAGTCTACCCGTTCGGCCAAACCCGTGGGGCCCGAGGATATGGGGGCGACCGCTGTCTACGAACTGGACACTGAGAAAGAACGAGATGCACAATCCATCTTTGAAAGGAGCCAGAAGATCCAGGAGGGACTGAGGGGCAAGGAAGATGATAAGATCTATCTGGGAATCAATAACTATCAGAAATACGTGAAGCCAAATACGTCCATGGGTAATGCCCCCTCCGGGATGGTGAGGAAGGGCCCCATCCGAGCTCCAGAGCATCTACGTGCCACTGTGCGCTGGGATTATCAGACCGACATCTGCAAGGACTACAAGGAAACTGGATTCTGCGGCTTCGGGGACAGCTGCAAATTCCTCCATGACCGTTCAGATTACAAACACGGGTGGCAGATTGAACGTGAGCTTGATGAGGGTCGCTATGGTGTCTATGAGGATGAAAACTACGAAGTGGGAAGTGATGATGAGGAAATACCATTCAAGCGTTTCATCTGTCGCCAGACCTTCCGAAACCCAGTTGTCACCAAGTGTAGGCATTATTTCTGTGAGAGCTGTGCACTGCAGCATTTCTGCACCACCTCACGCTGCTATGTCTGTGACCAGCAGACCAATGGCATCTTCAGTCCAGCGAAAGAACTGATTGCTAAACTGGGAAAGCATCGAGCTGAAGGAGAGAGTGGTGCTTCTGATTCCCTTGAAGACCCCGAGGAGAGTCCAGTTTCCGTTATTTAGATTTTTCCATAATTCCTAGTCACAAAATAAATATTTTGTTGTTTGTTAAAAATCTTTTGGGAGCTTTCTTTTTTAAAAGGGAAATAGCAGAGAAAATAGATGATGGAGCAGGGTCCCTGGTGAGAAGCTTCAAGATAGGTATTATGTATAATTTCAGCCCTGAAATAAATATTCCACTGGTAAGTATTTTCAGAGCGTAAATTATGTGGATGGGAGAAGTTCACAAAAGCTGGGATTTATCTGAGGGAAGCAAAGTTGTGAAGAAATCAAGAGCTGAACATATCTATTATATGACATTTCTATAGTTCGGAAATTATTTTGATGCTTTATGGTGTGGGGCAAGCGCTGTTTTAAAATGCACATTTGGTCGAGGCGGTGGTGGGGGCACATGCCTTTAATCCCAGCACTCAAGAGGCAGAGGCAGGTGGATTGCTGTGAGTTTGAGGCCAGTCTGGTCTGCAAAGTGAGTCCAGGACAGCCAAGGCTCCACAGAGAAACCCTGCCCCCCCAAAACAAAAAAAGAAAAGAAAAGCACATTTGGAGGGCTTGAGTTGGTCCTTGATTTCTTTGAGAATGTGTCTTGTAATCTTTGGGAGAGTGTCCTCTGCGCTCTCTTTGAAGCACCTATAGATAACTCCCGTTTCCACAGATGATGGAAAGACTCTCTCTCGAGCTGTCCAATAGGACAGATGCTATCCTCATGTGGCTGACAAGTGCTTGAAATGTGCAGGTGGCCACTGAATCGGATATTGCACTTAACTGAATTTGTGAACTTGGAGATGGCAAAAAGCCTAATGCTTTGTAATCCATAACGTGAACCGATCCCTGTTCTTATAGACTTCAATAGGACTAATCACACTTGTTGAAATTAGTGTACCTGTCCCCGTATTCACAGTCGTTTGGGAACTAGCATAGTGCCTGGTGTAAAGTAAGGAGTTGATAAGAGGAAAAGGGGTGTGCTTTGTTTTTGTTTTTTGGTTTTTTGAGACAGGATTTCACTGTGTGGCCCTGGCTGTCCTGGACTCACTCTGGAGACCAGGCTGGCCTTGAACTTGCAGAGATCTGCCTGCCTCTGCCTCTGCCTCCCAAGTGCTGGGATTAAAGGCGTCTCCAGGCAAGAGGAAAAAGTTTTAAGATGGGGAATTGAGACCGAAGCTTTGAATTCACACTCAGGAATTTTAAGTTGTGTTCTGTAGGTAATTGGGAGATGAAAATGACAAATATATTTGTTTACCATTACTGAGATGCAAGGAAGACAGGCCAAATGATTAGTCACTATTTTAGTACTATAACTAGAATTGGGTTAATATAAGGAAACAGATGAAAGTGTAAATTGAGTTGAAGTGGGATTTATTCATATTTATTAATCCATTTAAAGATTTCTTTGAACAGACTTTGTTAAACACTGTGTTTAGGATACAGAGAAGCTAATAGCAGTGAATAAAATAGACGCAGCCCCCAATGTCATAGAGTGGCATAGAGAGTAACAAATGTGGTGAGTATGGGAAAGGAGTATGCTGGGTTCATCTCAGCCTTAACTTACTCTCTTGGGCTAGTGACTCGGCTCAGTGGGTGGAGGCGCCTGCTGCCAAACCTGACCACTGTATTGGACCCACATAGGGACAGAAGGAGGAACAGAGTTGACTTTTAGAGATTGCCCTCTGATTTTCAAATATACACAGATAATAAAGTAGATAAAATGTAAAGGGGGAAAATAAGAGTTAATCCAATCTTGGGGCTGTGAGGGTGGGCGTGGGGGTAATATGGTTCACTGGACAAGCAACTGCCTGGGATGCCCAAGGGGGAAAAAAGCATTGAACCTTGAGCCTCAGTCTAGGAGTTCAGGGACATGACATCACTTTAAAATTTATTTGGTGTGTGTGTGTGTGTGTGTGTGTGTTGAGTGTACATTTGGGTATTTTGTGTATACTGCCCCTTTGAAAGCTCAAGAGAGCCCGTGGGTCCTGTGCGTTAATAGCAAGGGCTCATAGCCAGGAGGTGGTGACACGCCTTTAATCCAAATAGCAAAGGACTCTTACCTGCTGAAGCTACTCAAGAGCCCCATGAGGGCTGGAGAGATGGCTCAGAGGTTAAGAGCTCTTCCAAAGGTCCTGAGTTCAATTCCCAGCACCCACATGGTAGCTCATAACCATCCTCTGGCATGCAGGTATACATGCAGGCAGACCACTGTATACCTAATAAATAAATAAATCTTTAAAAAAAAAAAAGAGCCCCATTAATGCACATGATGGGATAGAATAGATTCTGTAGTAAAGAGTACACGTGACTGGGATGTATGAGCAGAATACATAGAAAATTACATTTAAGACATGAGCAGAAGAGACAGTTAAATAGGAAAGAAAAGAGGCTATTGTAGAGAAAAGCAGTGTACACTCATGCAGGGCAAAGGAGGAAGAAATGCCATAGAAATAAATACAACACAGGGCAAGAAGATGAGTCAATGGGTAAGGGTGCCTGCTGTGATGGCTTGAGGACCTGAGTTCAAATCCCAAGCACACAGGTATAAAAGCTGGGCGTGATTACACATCCCTCAGCTTTGTGGGAAGTTAGCCTAGGCAAAATGGTGAACGTCCAGTGCAGTGAGAAGCCCTGTGTCAAAAAAAAAAAAAAAAAAAAAAAGTGAAGAATAAAGCACTGAGAGATGGCCAGAGGCAAGCCAAGCCTGATGACCTGAGCTTGGCTCACTGGAACTCATGTAAAATCGACAGTGGTGCAGGAATCCCAGCAGTCCCATAATGAAATGGGGGAAGGGGATGGAGACAGAAGAATCCTCTGGGGGCTCAAGGACCAGCTAAAGTGGAGTACACAGAACAGCAGACGAGAGACACCCTGCCTCAAAACCAAGACAGGAGGGCTGAAGAGTTAGCTTTAACAGTTAAGAGTTCTTACTACTAAGCTTCCAAAGGACAGCTGCTTCTAATTCCAGTTCCCGGGTATCAGCGCCCTCTTCTGGCATGCCTGTGCATAGACCTCCACACAAGGCACCGGTCACATATGTGCCACCACATAGAAACATGCAGAAATAAACATTTTGAAAGGATGGAACTAGTGCTGCAGTATGCCTACACATACATGTCGAGGAAGGGCTATATAGCCAATGTTCAGCCATCTTGTCAGAGCCTAGATTCTTATTTCTCCAAAAGTCTACCATTTACCAGACACCAGCTGACCCTGTCCTGGTTCGGCAGTTAGACTAAAGATAAGATTTAGATGGAGCCACCCTGTTGTAGTTTAACAGTTAGATTAGATAAAGATAGCAAAATATTCGGTGTGGCAGGATGTTGTGACCTGCTTGGAATTCCTCACATCTTGAGATAGCCTGCAGCTGGGTTGCCATAGCAATATGCTTCCCTGCCCCCTGCCTTATAAAAACTCTGTGAAATTTCTCAATAAACGGGTTTGATCAGAATCCAGACTTGCCCCCTTCTTCGTGTCGTGTGTTCTGTCCCTATACAGGAAAAATTTCCTCCCGAGCGTTGGTCGAACCCCGGCGGGCCAGGGCACATACATACAAAATAATAAATAAATAAATAAATAAATAAATAAATGCAATTTTTGAAAGGGTGAAGAGGGCCACCAAGATGTCTCAGAAGGTAGAGGCTTGCCATCAAGCCTGATAACCTGACTTGGATGCCCCAATCCTTGTGGTGGAGGGAGAGAACCAGCTCTCACAGGTTGTCCTCTGACCTTTACATGAGCACCAGGACAAGCCACCTCCATCCTCAGCACCCAAATAATAAGCAAATGTAGTTGATTAACTTTTAATGATGTAGAGCAATAGAGAAAACCACCTGACATCAGCCTCTGATGGATACACACACACACACACACGCACGCACACACATGCACACACGCACACACACAATAAAATGTATAAGAACCATTTATGTTGTCTTTTTAAAAAGCTGGGCATGGATATAGAAAAAGATCCTTTCTCAAAACACACACACACACACACACACACACACACACACACACACACACACACACCAAAACACAAAAATAAGGCTTTGTTGCTGTTGAGCTAGAAGATAGCACAGCTGGAAAAGTGCTTGATGCCTGAGCTTAATCCCCAGAATTTATGTAAAGTGTGGTGGCATGCAATTGTAATCCTAATACTAGGAAGACAGAGACAGAACTTTGGGGATACTCAGTCAGTCACTGGAGCCCAAATCAGCGAATTTCAAGTCCCAGTGAGAGACCCTGTCTTAAAACATGCTGAGCCAGGTGGTGGCGCATACCTTTAGTCCCACCACTCAGGGAGGCAGAGGCAGGCGGATCACTGTGAGTTCGAGACCAGCCTGGTCTACAAAGCAAGTCCAGGACAGCCAGGGCTACACAGAGCAACCCTGTCTCAAAAAACCAAAAGAAAAAAACAAAAACAAAAACAAAAACAAAACACTAAACCAAACTAAACAAAACAAAACGAAAAAACAAAACAAAACATGGTGGATGGATGTCTTCTGGGGATCAACATCCAAGGTTCTGGCCTGCACACACGCACACACGCGCACATGCGCGCGCACACACACACACACACACACACACACACACACACACACACACATTTTTAAAGTGATAGTGAGATGTCTCCGTAGGTAGATCCTGACGACCCGAGTTCCATCCTCCAACCACAAGGCGGAAGGAAAATGCTCATTCTCTACCCTTGCCCTCTGACTTCCTTGTCCTGGCAAGCAGACATACGCACAAAGCAAAGAAATGGTTTTTAAAAAATTATTAAAATTTTATTTATTTATTGGTGTGTGTGTGTGTGTGTGTGTGTGTGTGTGTATGTCACATCATTCATATGGAGGTTAGAGTACATCTCATGGGAGTCCATTCAGGCAGGCCTTGCATCGTGGTCCCAGAGGTCAAACTTACATCATCAGTTTTGGTGGCAAGAACCTTTACCCACTGAGGCATCTTGCTAGTCCAGTGAATGTTTTTTCTTTGAGGTGGGGCAGTGAAATGTATCGGCCAGTATAGGTAGGCGCCTGCTACCTAGTCTGAAGATCTGTGTTTGATTCTGAGACGCATGTGGTGGGAGGATTGAGATGACTGGGGTGAAGTGTTCTCCAGTCTCCTGGACCTCACTTACCTGGACATACACATACGGACACATACAAAATAAGTAAAAATACATAATTTAATTAATTGTCATTAATTATAATTAATTAGTCATTAATCATTATTAATTATTCTTATTTTTTGTGCTTAGGTGTTTTGTGTGCATGTATGTATGTATGTATGTATGTATGTATGTATGTATGTGCACCATTTGTATGTGTGGTAACTGCAGAGGCCAGAATAGGGTTTCAGATCTCCTGGAACTGGAGTTTTACATGTGGTTGTAAAGTACCACATGGTTGCTGGGTTCCCAAGATGGGTGGAGAAAGTAGACTGCTGCCAGATAGACTGATTGCCAGCATATGAAGCTACTGAAATTAGGGTTTCGTAGGACCCGGGCCCTTCCACTTCCTCCTTCTCTACATCTTCCTGACTCCTGTGTTTTGCCTTATGGGTATGAATACAGGGGCATGCTCCAAAGCCCGCTGCCCTCAGGCCTGCTCCTGAGGATGGAGGAAGACAAATGCAGGGGATGCAATAGTTAGCATGACCAAGAACCAGTGACCTATATTCCATCTTGAGCTTTGTTCAGTGAAGCCCACTTTAAGTGTCTGGTTGTATTGAAGAAAGATATGGGAGTTGACCTTTTGAGATAACGCTTATGCATGCCTTGCAACTGGACCCCAGGGACCAGAAACAAAGGAATTTCCCTTGCAAAAATTGGGGTTGTGAAACAGGCTTCCCTGAAACACATGGCTGAATACATGCATATGAAAGAAAGCCCCCTCCCAAGGAATGTATGCTATGAGAATGTACTCCAATGGCCATGAAAGTAACGCTCTAGAAATTCTTTAAGAATGAATCTGGCCGGCAGGCAGATAGCTGTGAGTTTGAGGCCAGCCTGGTCTACAAAGGCAAGGCTACACAGAGAAACCCTGTCTCGAAAAACTAAAAAAAAAAAAAAAAAAAAAAAGATTCTGGCCTTTGGGAAACAGGGAGAACCTGAGGAATCAGACTATGACACAGGAAGAGACCCTGGGGATAGATTTACTATCGATAAGAAACTGCCTGCCTCCAGGTCCCCAGATTTTGGGTCCCAAAAAAAGCTCCAACCAACTCTCCCTTCCAAAATTACTATTTCCCTTAACACACCTGGAGCCAGAGACCCACCTGCTGTCTAGGAAACTGAGGGATCCCCATCCCTATTTTCCACTCTTGACAAAGTCCTTTGTTTAGTTAATCAGTCCCAGCCATAAATTGCTGGCTGTGTTGTTTTTGGTTTGGTTTGGTTTTATTTTCCAAGACAGGGTTTCTCTGTGTAGCCTTAGCTGTCCTGGATTCCCTTTGTAGACCAGGCTGACCTCAAACTCACAGCGATCCTCTTGCTTCTGCCTCCTGAGTGCTGGGATTAAAGGTGTGCACCACCATGCTGGCTACATTTAACCCTCCAGCCCCACACTTCATAGAGACAGGAACTAAACAAACTGGTAGCCCACTGACTGATGAAGCTCACTGTGACTGGGGGCAGCCCAAATTAATGTTAGGGGACTTATGAAGGGCTGGCACGGGTCTAATATGCAAAACCTTCAACCTCGGTGCTTCCTCTTACTCAGATGCCTGCTGTTCTGCTTCGTGGGTTAACTCATCTGGACAACAGCAATGCTGCCAGCTGCCTGACACTACTTGGTGGGCATGGTTTGACTAAATGTACCTCTTCTGATGCTTTCCAAACTGAGAAGCTCCTCTTGTGCATCTTCTGCCCCACATAGACCTATACAGTGGAGAAGAGAAGAGAATATATTTTAATGTGGACCTTGGACTACAAAGAAAAAAAAAAGAGCTGTGCCCATCCTCATCCTGCTCCTGGTTGGCATGGCTCAACAGCTATAGGCATGCCAGACTCTATCATGGTGGATAACATTTTAAGGAACCAGGTAGACAGGCTGATCAGGCCCAGAGGCATCAAACGTTTCCAATTCTGAAGTAGAGGAACAGTTGATTCCCTCAACAAAGTGTTCCTACAATATCAAAGGCTTAGACTTAACTTCTCATGAGACAAGAGTGACTGTGTGTGGCTTTGGGAGAAACCTTTCGTTTCTATGCTAATCAAATAGGAGTGGTTAAAATAACTTTGCTGTTGTTGGGGAAACTTCAAAAAAGTAGAGATACAAAGACTACTATTCTGCTATCAGCAGTGACTGGACCTTTAATTCCCATTCTGATCGGATTTAACGTTGAGGCCCTTTATCTTAAATTCCATGACCAATTATGTAAAATAAAGGAATAATTTGGTCAAATTAAAGGTCCTTAGAACCTACCACACCTCTTTAGAGCAGGATGGGTCCACGATTTGACTCATTCACTAAGGCCTGTGGGGAATGTGACAGGGCAAAATTTCCCTGTCTTGGCTCAGCTTTGTTTTAACCTGAAGCTGACCCTCCTTTTTCTACCCTAACCTTGCAAAAGTCCTATGAGAAAATAGTCAACACTGTTCTAGAAACACAGGGTCAAAATGCCACAACTAACTGCATGGTCATGGCTTCTGTTAAACTGCTTGTTTGCTTTACTTCCCTCTGCAACTGCCAAGTGGGGGGAAGATTTTCTATGGTCTCTGCCTTTAAAAGCTCCCTTCCCTATAAAGTGTATTCCAGGCTGCTCTGTGAGAAGTGTTTCTGTAACAGACCTCCAGAACCTAGCAGGCCCCAGACGTTACTACAACTGACTCCACAGTGGAAGTACTACTCAGGATGTAAAACTCAGCAAGTAGACATCATCATCTGCCAAAACAAAAACAAAGGCCTAATCCACCAAAGTCCACAGTTCTGGGAAAGTCTCCAAATGTACTGACCCTGATTTTTGGCTTCTATAGCTCCTTCTGGTTGACTGTTCTTGTTAATTGGACTATGTCAACATAGAACATGATTCCTCTCCCTCCCCCTCTGTGTGTGTTTAAAAGCTCACCTTCAGAAAGGCTCAGGGCTACACCAGGATCCCAAACACCTAGTGTAAGTAGCCTGTCTGCTAATAAAGACTTTCTATTAGCTTAAGCGCATGTCTGAATAGTCTTCTCTAGGGGATAGCCCAGAACAGTTTCTCACCAGGCAGTCTTGTCTGGCTTAATACAGACTCTCATTTTGGACTTGTTCATGCATGTGGAGAGGTCTTGGGTCTCTACCCTGCAACAATACAGTTATCTATGTGTAAGGTACTCTCAATAACAACCAATCTTTAATACTGACTTAATTTTAAGGATGTTGCTATCTATCCCAGGCTAGCCTTGTCTCTGAACTCTGGCTATAGCAGCCTAGCCTTGAATTCCGACAATACTGGGCTACTAAACTATACCTATGCCAGCTCATGAAAACATTCCTAAGAATATTTTAATTTGCTAAAACTATTTTGGTTAAAAACTGGTCTCTGGCCACTTAGAGCAACTATAAATTCCTATGATAAACTGGTTTTTGGACCAGTCATGGGTTCCTGTTCCTATACAACTTGACCCTGGTCACTTAACTGCTATCTCTGCTTCTGTAAACAATGCTTATTTCAGATGTCCATCACTGCTTTTCTGTATACATCACAATTATGGTGCTTGCCTTTAAAAGCTTGAATACTTGGAGGTAGAGACACTGTCCTGATAGTCTGCTTGGGACAGCCCTGCTGGTGGTAATAAAGATTCCATTGGTTTATTCCAACATCTCTGGAGTTTTTCATTTCATATAACCCATAACAGTGGTAATCCTCCTACCCTAGCTGTTTAAATGCTGGCATAATAAGTGTACAATATCAGAAAATTAATAGTAAGCTCTTAACATTATAATGCCTAACAAAAAAGAATGCCCCCAGGTGGGGCTGGGTCCCTCTAGCCTTCTCAGTAGGAACAAGGGAGGGTATTGGAGAGAATATGGGAAGTTGGAGGCGTGGAGGGTGTGCTAACCCGAGTCAACACCACTAGCACAGTTTCAGTGGAGTATGTGTAGCCATAGTAGAAGACCTAATGCTAGGGCCAGATGCAATAACAGGACACATACAAGCAGGAACTGCATGCTCTGCAGTCCCGGCTAGAGACGAAGGTAGATTCTTTATAGTATAAGCACTCTTGGATACAGTCAACACCAGAAAGGGTTTTACACAACCAACACAGAGCACTGGGGGGGATTTTGCAAAAGAAGTGCTTGGGCTGAGAAGACGGCTCGGCTGTGAAGGTGCCTGCCACCAAGTGTGAAGACCTGAGTTCAATCCCCAAGGCCCACATTAAAGACAGAGAGACCAGACTTGTGAAAATTGCCCTCTAGCCTCTACATGTGAGCAGACGAACACACAGACAAACCGACATAATAGAAAATAAAAATAAAATATTTCCAAACAAAGTAGGGAGGTTTTCATGTGAGCATCCAGAGTCCCAAACTCCAGCAACCTGGACACCTTGCTACGCTTTCATATGGGGTTGGGCAAATTCTCAGCATGTAAGCTGCTGCGTATGGTTTCCTCTTATTTACAATTTAGGGACTGTGGGAGAAAATGAGCCAGAACCACGGAGCAAGAAATGTTGCTTTTCTTCCAAGATATCTGAGCTTTGAGAAACAAGGTCCTCCAGTTCTGTCTAGCACTTGAGGCACAAAGTCATCGAACCATAATGCTCATGCACACCTTGAAGGTGGGGGCTTTTTCCCACAGTCTCAGAGGCTCTTGGGAGATTTCACTTTCTCTCCTCCGCGCTTCCCTCCTCACGCCATAAGTTTTCCCTCCCAACAGTCACACTTGGAAGCATGCCCCCAGTCCCCACAATCTCGTGCACTTTGCAATCTGCCCAATCCCCTGTGTCTGTATGTACACATTCCAGCCCTCCAATCCCTAGCATTATTTGTAGATGCCTCCCAGCCCATTCAATCACCAGGGACGGGTGCCCTTAGACAGTCCAATATATAGTGTCAAATTATCACAGCCTGACCGTCCAATCACAAACCTTATGTGTGCCCTATTCTGCCCAATCACCGGTTTAGTGTGTTTCTGCAACTTGTCCAATCCGCGCCATCCTTTGTGTCATAGCTGTCCAATCCCCAGGGCTGGGTACTCCTAGACAGTCCAGTCTACAGTGTCAAATTATCACAGCCGATCTAACCACAAACCTTTTGTGTGCCCTAGCCTGTCCAATCACCAGTGTACTGAGTGCCTGCAACTTGTCCAATTCCCACCCCCACCCCCCACGTGTCACATCCACCCAATCCCCAGCCCTGTGAACATCATAGTAGGTACAATTCTCTCTAGTTGGTCTCTCAAAGCTTACAGTGGAACACTTGGCGGTGGCGCGGCGAGCAGATGTTCAGCGGCCAACTCCCCAAGCCGATCTCACTTTAAGAGAGCTTAAAGTGCCTTACTCTTCAAAAAAAAAAAAAAAAAAAAAAAAAAAAATCTTCCAAATGGATCATCCTCGCAAGTTCAAACACGAGGACGTTAGCTACCAGAGCTTGGAAGCTGATGCTTCCATGGAAGAAGTCAAAGGCTGGTGCTTGGGCTGCAATAGAGAAGTTGGCAGACCACTTAACACCCCCCCCCCCCCCGGCCAAAGAAACCTCTGGAGGAATTTGGCTGGTATCCCCCCCCCCAAAAAACCCCCAAGCTCTGTGAGGGACACGGGTGGATAAGATGGTACTGGGCTGCCAAGGACGCTACTTCTTGGTGGTGATCTTTGGATGCCCAGGTTTGAACACCTTTCTGCTTTTCTGTCTGCCTCTTCATCTCTTGGCATCTCCATCTCTCTTTATCCTCCTTTTCAGAAGTAAAACCGCCTGTGATCAATGTCGGGGAACATAGAGGCCACGGTGACCGGGACCAGGACCAGAGCCAGCAGGCTCTTGAGGCCGCTGCAGCCGCCAGGAACCCACAGCTCCAGGATGACAATGATCTTGGCTTGATCTGCAGTGCATTCAGCCGGCTACAGCTTCGAGAGCTGGACCGTGTCTTCCCGCGCACTCAGTTCCCCAACGTGTTTGTGTGGTAAACCACTTGTTCTAGAGGGTACAAAGCCTTTTGTTTCTGGGGATGCCCTGGGCTTCTCCCAGCGTCCTTCCCTTCCTTCTGTAGTCAGAGACTGTACCCTATCTTTGCTAAGCTTAGTGTCTCCAACTCTTGGGATCC
This sequence comes from Acomys russatus, assembly GCF_903995435.1. NCBI lineage: Eukaryota > Metazoa > Chordata > Mammalia > Rodentia > Muridae > Acomys > Acomys russatus. The sequence goes on from NC_067169.1 coordinate 93,539,677, forward strand.
TAGCACATCAGAATTAGAGGCAGGAGAATCACCACTAGTTGAATATATTTCATTTTACCTATAACAAAATCTTGAACGTTTGTTGTTTTAGTCCTTTCAGAAGAGAGCTTGGAACGCCAGTGAATGTTGAAGCCAAAGCTGAGTCTGTTGAGCCCGGTGAACCTGAAGATGGGGTGTCGAAGTAGTCGTTCTAGCGCCTGCAACAAGAGTTTCACATTTTTCTTCCAATTATGTTCATGCTAATTGACTACTTGCCCTGTGTGTGTGAAATTAAGAAAATTTAGGAGGAGTGGGAAATGGAATGCGAATGTCACATTTTATTCCCTATCCAATATTTGCAAAATGAACTTAAAACTTGACATTTGGAGGTAATAAGTGAAATAAACATCAAATGAGAATCACTAAAATTATTATAAGTTACTAATGGAAAAAAGAAAAGGAATCAACCTGCTGGTCCTATTTACTGTGCAAAGTTAAATACAATTTAACTGTGTAACAGTGCTGCTGCTGCTGTTGTTGTTTAGGAAATACTTCTGGGTGGAGTTCAGCTCAGTACCATTCTGACCTGAGAAGTTTGCAAATTAGTTTCCCAGGACTTAACATTGATTTCAACAATCATTTTCAAAAACAAGTTTGGAGAGGTGGCTCAGCAGTTAAGAGCACTGGCTGCTTTTCTAGAGGATCCAGGTTCAATTCCTGGAACCCACACAGTTTCAAGAGATCTGACACTCTTCTCATTTCCCGTGCATATGATACACATATGGTGTACAGACATGCATACAGGCAAAACATCCATACACATAGTTTTTTAAATTAAAACACATAGACTTAGCTAATTGAGTGAATTCATATTTTGGATTAGGGTAAAAGAACAATTTACCTTGAACAATTAAATACGTATAAATTTTTGATGAGGGAGATAGCTCAAAAGCCAAAGTACCAGATTGTCCTGTTTTTTTTAGCTTATACTAATCGATAAAAAGTCCTAACTAGAGTTTAGTTTTTCTAGAATAGTTGTGTCATCTGAAGACACTGACAAAGTCAGGGTTGGGGCTCAGTAAGACATTTACCAATTAGAAATTTCTTTAAAATTGAAACAAAGAACAATTTAGGGGCTGGCACAGGTGGCTCAGAGGCGCTTGCCCCAACAGCTTGAAAATCTGGCTTCAATTCCAGGATGGAAAGAGAGAGTAAACTCCAAAAAAGTTGTTCTCAGACCTCCACAGCATGCACTGAGAACACCTAGTCATAAAAAAACATTGACTAGAGAAATGGCTCAGGACTTAGGAGCAAGCTGTACTGCTATTGCAGAGAACTTTATGGTTCCCCATACTAAGGTCAGATGGCTCATGACCCCCTTGTAACTCTCCGGAAAATCCGGTGCCTTTGACCTCCAAGGGCTCTGCACAGCTGTGCACATACCCACACACGTCCACACATCTGGAATAAAGGATAAAAGTGAATTGAATGACACCTATATACGTTGAAGATGGGACACAATTTGAACTCTGAATATTTTCCTCAGGAATTTCTAGTGTTAAAGATTTTTTCTGGTTATTTTGGAGGTTTTCCACTTTTTTGTTTGAGATAGGCTTGTTATTTTTTTTTTTAACATTAATTTATTCTTGTTACATCTCAATGGTTATCCTATCCCTTGTATCCTCCCATTCCCCCCTCCCTCCCATTTTCCCCTTACTCCCCTCCCCTATGACTGTTCCTGAGGGGGACCTCCTCCCCCTGTATATGCTCATAGGGTATCAAGTCTCTTCTTGGTAGCTGAGACAGGCTTGTTACTGTAGCCGTGGCTTTCCTGGTACTCACTGTGTCTCCCAGACTGGACTAGGAATACACAGCAATCAACACTCCCGAGGTTCCCAGGTTCTCAGATGTTATCAGATAGTGGTATTGTAGCTCTCTTTTTCTCTCTCTCCCCTTCTCCCTTTCCCTCCTTCCCTCGATTCCTCACTCCCACCCCCTTCTGTGTGTGTATGTGTGTGTGTGCTGTGCATGCATGTGTGTGTACAAATAGAAACAGAGACTCACTGTTCACATCGGGTCTTCCTCTGGTTACGTCCCTGTGGGAAAGACTGTAAGCTTTGTCACAGGTGAAAGCAGTCTTGGCGGGCTTTACCCTTGGGCATCCCATAGACGCCTTGTGACAGACTGAGTGGAGCCATCCTGGGCCTGGAATTCAAGAAGCAGACCTGGGGACTCCACCTGGACTATTGTTTTTCTAATTGACCCTCAATGGGAGAAGGAGACCGCCCTTCCCATGTGACTCAGGCAGGCGGGGAGGAGAGAGCAGCAGGAGATTCAGACCAGGCTTGAGTGCACAGGCTGGACCAGCACACAGACCAGAGACACATAAGGACCCGTCCCATGGAACGAATACTGGAAGGTTCACTCTTTTTTCCCTTTAACCTTTTTTCCTCTTGTATAATAATAATAAAGTTTAATTGTTAAGAAACAGAGCCTACACTCCCCACTCTATTTACTGAGGTTACAATCTCTCATTGAACCTGGGAGTTGCCAATTTCTGCTGGTCAAGCTATTCGGACTGCTCCTGAGTGATGAAATTACAGACAGCACCCTTGCCTGCTTGCCTTTTTGAGGGAGTTCTGGGGTTCAAAACTCCCCTATTCACACTGCACACAGCAAGCATTTTCTAAGGAGAGTTCGTTAGGTTTTCTCCATAGAGCATGTTATGTGCAGTTATGGGAAGAAACTACAGATCTGGTGGTGTTTTTTTTTTAAAATAGTGAATTTGGGCCTTGTTTGCTTAGATAGCTTAGATATTCCTAAACTGAGGCTAGAGGGAAGGCCGAGAGGTTATAAGGGCTTGCTGCTTTGGCAGAGGATCAGAGTATCTAGCATCAGATAGCTCACAACTACCTATAATTTCAGTTCCAATGTATCCTGTGCCCTCTTTTGGCTTTCTTGGGCACCAGTAAGCACATTCATTTGCACCCCCTCCCCCTGCCACCCCAACACACACACACACACACGATTAAAAAAATGAATACAGACATATATAATATATTCCTACACTCTATAGGCTGAAATATCAAAGCAGTGTTAAGAGTTCAGTAATTGTCTGCTTGCAGTTCTGCAGGGCAGAAGCTCTGGGTCTCGCATGTCAAGCTTTAAAAAAATTTTTTTTTTTTTAAATTTAACAAGTTTTGGACAGCCTCAAGAAAAACGTGTTTAATATCCAGCCTGGATGAGCAAAATGGCTCACTGGGTAAAGGAGTACTTAAATTAAGCCCTGAATCACACCTAGTGGAGAGAACCAACTCCTGAAAAGTGTCCTCTTGGCTCCATATACTTGCTGTAGCATGTGCACATGCACTCAAACATATACAAATAACTATTTTAAGAAACTAAAGCCAGGCACAGTGTGCACACTGTAATCCCAGCACTCAGGAGGCAGGGACAGACAGATCTTGGTGAGTCCGAGGTCAGCCTGGTCTACATAGTTCCAGGACAGCCACAGCTACATAGTGAGAAGATGGGATTTTCAAATAGGAGGCTGTTCCACTTAGTATCATTTAAAGAAGAAACCACATTATACCACATTCAGCATCCCTACAATTCCAGATGATGAGAGAGAGAGAGAGAGAGAGAGAGAGAGAGAGAGAGAGAGAGAGAGAAGAAGAAGAAGAAGAAGAAGAAGAAGAAGAAGAAGAAAGAAGAAGGAGGAGGAGGAGGAGGAGGAGGAGGAGGAAGAGAGAGAGAGAGAGAGAGAGAGAGAGAGAAGAGAGAGAGAGAGAGAGAGAGAGAGAGAGAGAGAGAGAGAGAGAGAGAGAGCCTTTCTCAAAAGGGATGAGGTTAGGCATGTAGCTAGTTAGTGAGTGCTCAGTGTGCATAAAACCCTGGGCTCAGTCCCCAGCATAAACTGGGTGTGGTTGTACACACAATATCCAGAACACAGGAGGTAAAAACAGAAGGGTCAAAAGTTCAATGTCATATGCTACAAAAGCCAGTTCCAGGCCAGCCTGAGATACATGAGACCCTATCTTTAAAAAAATGTCTGACCGCCTTTAATCTCAGCACTCGGGAGGCAGAGGCAGGCGGATCGATGTGAGTTCGAGGCCAGCCTGGTCTACAAAGTGAGTCCAGGATGGCCAAGGCTACACAGAGAAACCCTGTCTCGAAAAAACAAAAACAAAAACAAAATGTCTGACATCATGACATATTTATATAATCACGCCACTTTGGAAGTAGAAGCAGGAGAAACAGGGGTTCAAGGTCTTCTTCAACCTAGCCTAAAACAGAGAGTCTCAAATGGATGGGCAAAAGCAAACATGGCAGGAGAGAGATAGACTGTAAGCTTATTCCAAAACTTTACTGAATAGAGGGAATCCATAACTTCCCTAAATAGTTACCAATAAAAAATCAGCTTCTGTGCTGGAGAGATGGCTCAAAGGTTAAGAGCACTGACTGCTCTTCCAGAGGCCCTGAGTTCAATTCCCAGATCACAACCATCTATACTGTGATCTGATGCCCTCTTCTGGTGTGCAGGTGTACATGCAGGCAGAGCATTGTATACATAATAAATAAACAAATAAATCATTTTTCTTTCTGTTTTCTTTCCTTTTCCCCCTTTGCTTTTTCTTTCTTTGTTTTTCTTTTTTAAGATTTATTTATTTATTATGTGTACAGTTACTCTGCCTAAATGTGTGCCTTCACACCAGAAGAGGGCACCAGATCTCACTATAGATGCCTGTGAGCCACCATGTGGTTGCTGGGAATTGAACTCAGGACCTTTGGAAGAATAGACAGTGCTCTTAACCTCTGAGCCATCTCTTCAGCCCAAATAAATAAATCTTTAAAAAACAAAGAAAGAAAGAAATCAGCCTCTCTGCCTAGGTAGGGAGGAGAGCCAGCCCTGAGGGTGTAAGAGCGAGTGAGCTGGCCCAGCTCCTTGCCAGCTGCAGCACTTGGGAGGGCGGCCCCACACCTCACCTGGTCAACATGCTGTGACCCTTGTGACATGGACAAGGTCGAGCTGGCCCCAAAGGCATGAGAGCTGGAAAGCTGGCCCAGCCCCTTACCACGGCAATGTGGGAGAGCTGGCCCTGATCACAGGAACACAGGAAAGCTGTCAGGCTGAGCAACTCAGCTACCACCCAGGCCTAGATCCAGGGCTTTGAGTTGACCCATCCCAGTATCCACACCATCTATGAATTGCTGGAGTGCACGTAGGGGCCCATCCTACAGATCCAAAGCTGCAGGATCTCCATGACACAGGACAACAACAGGATATCTGAGAGGAGACCCATTGAGGATTCAGTATAGATGGTGTAGCAGATGCCAGAAGCAATGGACATTTGCCAGTAAAGATGTGTGAACAAAAGTGTATACTGTGTGACACAGTACAGCTTTCACAACAAGATTTTTGTTTTGTTTTGTTTTGCTTTGTTTTTTCAGGGTGGAGGTTTGCAGGATTGGAGGATGGGTATGAAAGGAAGAAGAGATGAGTGGGATTGGGGCTCATGATGTAAAATTCACAAAGAATCAATAAAAAGGGTTTTTTTTGTTTTGTTTTTTTGGTGGTTGGAGAGACAGCCGTGGGTTCTGGGAACTGAACTCTTATATTTTTGGTTGTGAGCCTAGCCTTCACCAGCTGAGCCATCTCTCTAGCCCAATAAAAGGTTTTTAAAAAAGCAGTTTTTCAAAGATAGAAAGATTTCCTTAATGTACAGCTTCTTTGACTAACATTGATTGTGTCTCTATTCTCATCAACTATCAGGTTTGCTTTAAGAATCAGAGGGTCACAGTACATCTCTGTAAGAGGGCGTTAATTAATGCTCAGAAATATGCCCATGTTTCCCAGGGCTCTGTAATCCCATCCTTGCTTCTGAAGTCATTGTCACCCAGACCACCTATGCCATTTATGTCTTTTCTTCCCCGGCTCCCTTCAGTTTTGCTTTCCTTTGCCCTGGCCTCAATTTACCTGCAATAGGCCCCTGTCATCAGCAGTCATTTTGTACTGTTATTTTTCTTCTATTGATTTATGTATGCATGATATATGTATATATTTATTTATTTGGGATACAGGATCTCAGCCCATGGGGTCCTGGAAATCATTATGCAACCCACACTGGCCTTAAACGTGTGATCTTCCTGATTTACCCTCCTGAGCGCTTAGAATGAGTGCAACTGTAGCCATCTCTCAGGGATTTTGTTTGATTGGCATCATCATCATCATCATCATCATCACCATCATCATCATTATTATATTTCAATTCATGCACAATGTTTAACTCATATATCAAAAATCTAAAGACATGTATTGTGTTTCTTCCTAAAGACTTATTTCATTAATGTTATAGCCTCTTTCATGATGGTACATTTTCCTGTAGAGATCATATGTGAATATGGTCTAACCTAGAAAGCCCTTTACTTAATTCCAACTGATTCACGATGTTGTATCATATTCACTACTGTTGTGGAGGTCAAGACCATCAGATAAGCTTAAATTGTAAAAAGATTAAAATAAAACAAGTTTAAAATCGCAACAACAGCCCCCCTTGACAACCTGAGAGCTACGACAGAGAAGAGACAGGGGCTGAAGTTTGTTTCCACTGTGGGATTTGGTTTTTTTTTTTTTTTTTTTTTTTTGGTTGTTATATGAGGTATTATCATGTTTGAGGCTTTGTTTTTGTTTGTTTCTGAGCAAACACGTGCTTAAGGGAGTTTACAAAAGCAGAATGAGCATCTGATTAATATTGTAGGATCAGAATTATACAATAAGAGGAAATGAGCCAGGTGGCTGTGAGATCAGTCTCCTCTTTAGATTGCTGTCAAGATTCAACTACTGACGGGGCTGACCTTAGGGTCAAGGTCTAGACATCTTGTGGCTAACAACCTTTAACGTAAAAATAGGATCCTGCTGACTTCTAGGGTTTTTTTTTTTTTTCAAGACAGGGTTTCTCTGTGTAGCCTTGGCTGTCCTGGACTCACTTTGTAGACCAGGCTGGCTTCGAACTCACAGCGATCCGCCTGCCTCTGCCTCCCGAGTGCTGGGATTAAAGGCATGCGCCACCACACCCGGCTAGGTTTTTCTTTTTTGACACAGTAAATTAGTTTGAAACTCAATTTGAAATAGAGCTAGTTTTTAACCATTCCAGTACGTGCTCAAAGTTCCCATCTTTCACAAAAACAGTATTAAATTATTATAAAACTGGACTACCAGGACCATAGATGTTATAGATGAAAACAGTTCTGGCAGATAATGAACAACTTTAGGGAATAGTTCTACCAGAAGCACAGGACTAGAAGGAATTAAAAATATCCAAGACACATTAGCTGAATGGCATAGACTCCAAATTGTCATTTAGTATGCTTTGTTTTGGAAGCCAGCATGACTTTCAGATTGGCCTGTACTAGGGCAACAGAAAACGAAGAAAGGACAAGACAGAAAAGAGTGAGATGGTGTAGACTGTGTGCTCTGATGGAGATGCACCAGCAGCATCCAGTAAACTAAAGCGTGTTTATTATATATGACACCAAGGAGGAGGCAGGTTAGCTAATCTCAGTAAAGGATCTCTGTAGAGAGCAGTCTCAGGCTGCAGTCATCCAAGACCCAGTGGCTTTAGCTGAAGATCAGTGTTTGTAAACACACTTAGACTAGGGGAAGGCCATGCCATTCCCGTGAGTCTGAAGCGTTGGGGTCCTTGACATGGCGTCCATGCTCATGTCAACAATAAACATCCATACAGGGGCACACTTTCCCAGTACACTTTGCATTCTATGATATAAAACTAACTGCCCTTTATGGAACGTTAAGCCAACACCCAAGACAGTTATATCATCCTGTGATTAAATATCCTAGTATTTTCTGGTTGCACTAAAAGAAAAAGAAAAAGAACTAAGCCTGGCATGATTGCATGTGCCTTTAATTCTAGTCCTAGGGAGGCAGAGGCAGGCAAATCTATGTGAGATCAAGGCTGCCTGGTCTACAGAGTGAGTGTCAGGCTAAAGAAGGCTACATAGTGAAACCCTATCTCAAAAGAAAAAAAATGGGATGATTTTGCCTCTTTCAAAAATCATTTATGAGCGGCTGGAGAGATGGCTCAGAGGTAAGAGCACTGGTTGTTCTTCCAAAGTTCAATTCCTAGTACCTACTTGGTGGCTCATAGGCATCTATGATGAAATCTGGTGCCTTCTTCTGGCGTGTAGGCATACATGCGGGCAGAATACTGTATAAATAATAAATAAATCTTTTAAAAATTCATTTATGAGCTGATAACGGTGGCACAAACTATTAATCTCAGAACTCAGAGGACAGAGGGAGACTTCTCTTTCTGTGAGTTTGAGGTCACTCTGATCTATACAGCAAATGCCAGCCTAGCCAAAGCTACATGTTGGGAGCCCTGCCCGCGCATGTTGTCTTTCGCAAGACTGCTTAAGGCCACGTACACAGAGCTTGTACTGAGCGTACTTTCCCACTGGTCACATCTGGTGGTTTTTTTTTTTTTTTTTTGCATGCCCTCCACGCTTTTATTACATATACAGTAATATGTATATTACATCTGCAGGCCAGAAGAGGGCATCAGATCACATTACAGATGGTTGTGAGCCACCATGTGGTTGCTGGGAGTTGAACTCAGGACCTCTGGAAGAGCAGTCAGTGCTCTTAACCGCTGAGCCATCTCTCCAGCCCCTCATCTGGTGTTTTTTTCCCTATATCATGCCCATATCCTGGTTGGTTGTACCTAGTGTTTTTGTGGAACCCAAACACCTGCTTCCCTCGCTCCCCGCCCCCCCCCCGCCCTGCCTTCCGCCCCTCCTTCTGCTGACTATATATATTGCTGTTGTGCTACACAATAAACAGAGACTTGTCTCCATTTCTCGTGTCTTTTGTCCCATCCATTTTCACTCCCTTCCAGGTACTCCTGTTGACTGACTGACCTGCGGGCCCAGTCAGCTACATATTGAGATTTAATTTATATACATTCACACATATGGTTCAGTGATTAAGAACACACAGTGCCAAGGCTACACAGAGAAACCTTGTCTCAAAAAGAAATATATATATATATATATATATATATATATATGAAAACACAGTGCTCTTGCAAAGGACCTGAGTTTGGTTCACAACACCCATGTCAGGCAGCTCACAATCACCTGTAATTTCAGCTCCAGAGGATTCCATGCCCTAGTCTGGCCTCCAAGGGCAATCAAATACATGTGGCATTCATTCACATGGACACACATATATACACATAAATTTTAATTCAAAATCATTTACACTTACAAATGGTATGAGCTTGGATTCTTCTCTTTCAACAAACAATTTGCATTTACTGTTACAAGGAGCCAGATATGACTATTCAGACGTAATATATAGCTGATTGAAAGTCTTTATTCCATTTGGCTGGGATAAAGACCACTTGGGTATTCAAGACCCAATTGTAGTGCTTAGTGTTTAGGGCAAGGGTTTTTTGAAGGCAAAAACTACATCCTAGGATCTTGCTCCAGAGCTTCAGGGGGAGATTTTTCACAAACAAGCAGTTTAGCAGAAGCTAAGATATGCACAAGCAAACAGTTTAACAGAGGATAAGCAGTAAGCTGGAGGGGGCAGGGGATAGTGCACAAGCAGGCAGTTTAACAGAAGCTAAGATAAGCAGTTAGCAAGAGGGGCAGGGAGTGTGGTTGTGCACAAGCAAGAAGTTTAACAGATGCTAAAATAAGCAGCTGGAGGGAGCAGGGGGGATGTTGTGCACAAGGAGGACGCTTAGCAAACGCTAAAATAATCAGCTAGCTGGAGCTCTCTGCACAAGGAGGCAGTTTAACAGAAGCTAAAAGAAGCTTGGAAACCTTGATCTCAAATCCTTAGAACAGAATTGGGCAATTCTCCCTGCTGCCTCCCATGAAGGAGATCAAATTCTAGTCAAACCTAAAATGTTCTCAGCAAGAATACAAGGTGGAGGAAACGCTGCATTATCTTGCTCTGTCACGTTATAAGTAGTTAATTAAAATAGCCCCATGTATTCAATAATAAGTGAAGGACCCAGCCCCCTTAAGGACCTCCATTAAGGCCAAAGTCTGGGAAAATGTAGAAGTTGGCCTACCCAGTCCTCCCTTAAGGACCCCCATTAAGGCCAAAGCATGTAAATTTCTAGAGGGTCCAGCTTGAACCAAGGACAGACAGATATCAGATCACTGTGTGTGTGTGTATGTGTGGCAGGGACAGGAAAAACCTTGAAGAGTCCAACTTGACTCAAGGTCTCAGTCTGTGCTCAGGGTCCAGCTAGACTCAAGGACAACCAGCTGTGTTTAAATTTTCCACTACCCCTGCCCAATTAAAAAAGTTCCTAAACATCCCCTGTGACCGCTTCAACCGATGTTTTCCATAAGTTAACTTGCCCGTCCACCCATTATCCAACTACGAAACGCCAAGACTTGTAACTCCTTGCTTGCAGCTTTTCTGCCCAAATGCCAACCAATCACATACTGTAAAACTCATTTCTTTGTCTAAAACCTATAAAAGGCCTGTGCCTCTGTTTCTTGGGGTCTGCAGCTTGAAAGATCTGGACAGACCCCATCGTGATGGCTCAATAAATTCCTATTCCTATGCATTTGCATCGACAACGGACTCCGTCTCTTAGTGGGGACTCCAGGAATAGACTAGAGATCTCTCTAGAGGTCTCAGTCTTACACCATAAACAGCAGTGGAAGCTTCTTGCTTGGATCTCTTGGTTCAAAAAGAATGAGTCTAGGGCAGTGGCTCTCAACCTTCCTGATTAGGAACTACAGGCACTCATCTCTGTTAATACAGTTCGTCATGTTGTGGTGACCCTCAATCATAAAATTATTTTCTTTTTTTCCCTGAGACACAGCTTCTCCATGTAGTCTTGGCTGTTCTGGACTTGCTTTGTAGACCAGGATAGCTTCGAACACACAGAGAGCTGCCTGCCTCTGCCTCCCAGAGTGCTGGGATCACAGATGTGCACCACCTCTCATGGCTCTGTAAAATTCTTTTCATTGCTATTTCATAACCATAATTCTGCTCCTGTTTTGAACCATAAGGCAAATATCTGATATGCATGATATCTGAGACCCCTGTGAAAGGATCATTCAATCCCCAAAGGAGTCCTGACTCACAGGTTGAGAACCACTGGTCTAGGGGCTTGCCAGAAAGGAAGAATGGCAGGAACTGCTTGGGGTCTGGGTTTAGTCAAGGGAGTCCAGGTGATAGGGCCTATATAATTGGAGTCACTGTGGGTATGCAAGAGAGACACCATGGGGTAACAAGAGCAAAGAGTACCTGGGGCTGAGGCCCAGGATGGGCTCACCCATCATCCAGGAGCATAGGGGGTATGGGTAGTTCCTCCTCTAGGTCAATGAATAGAAAATTTGATGCTTTTCCCCCTTGTGGATTAGGTACCAGAACCTCGATACCAGCTTTAAGGGGACAGGTACTGAGCCATAGAGGATGTTATTGTAATAAACTTAAAAAAAAAGATTATGTATACAGTATTCTGTGGCGGGAACAGCAGCTGTGCTGGTACTGACCATTACTTGTTTTTGTCTGCAGTTGAAACATTGTGCTCCACTGGTTGCCTTCATTTTCCTTGTTTTGAGTCTCATGATTTGGCCCTTGGTTTGCTCCCTCTTGGGAACTTTGCACAGTGCTGTTCGATTGCTGGTTCCTCCCCATATAAGCAGTTCTGTTACTCCCAATAAACAGCATTCTCTTAGCACGAATGACCCATTGTTGTGTTTTCAATTCACAGTCCCTCGCCATAGCCTAGACAAGTAGCACGGGCTCTGCAGTATTCTGCCTGCCAAAGAGAGCACCAGATCACATTATAGATGGTTGTGAGCCACTATGTGGTTGCTGGGAATTGAACTCAGGACCCCTGGAAGAGCAGCCAGTGCTCTTAAACTCTGAGCCATCTCTCCAGCCCTGTTGTAATAAACTTAACCAAACACCTGTGTACGGAAACTTATCAGGGTGACCAGAATTTCCTATGACCACCAGCTGTACTGCTCATGCTTTTTGGTTCAAATGTCCCTGCAACTGGCCATTCTATAAGTTTGCTACTGTCAAAGGGCCTGGAGGAGTACTTTCAAAAACTGGACTTGGTACTCTGCTTTCCCTGTTTTTATATGCCTCCTGGAAGTGGTGGGGGAAACATTCTAAGAGAGGGGATGTTTGGAAGCAGAGCTGCTCATATTGTCGCTTGCCCACTCTCAATTCATAATGACAAATGATAGACTAATTAGGAGAGATGGAGACAGACAAGACAGGAATAAAAAATAACAACAAGGAGACAAATTAGGGATGGCCACCATGCAATCACATACTTAAACAGACCAGAGGAATCTGGTAGCTTCACACAGATCCTGGACACTGAATTAGTCGTGGTGGGGGTAGAAAAGGGGAGTCAGTTTCAGGCTAAACCCAAGATGGAGCCAGCTGAGACAAAATGGAGGAAACTTTGCTCTGTCACAGTAATCAGATAAGAAGCACACAGATAGAGAGAACAGTGATTTGAGTCTGGGAAGTTGGAAACCACATTCTCCTCAATGATCATTTCCTATTTTTTTTTTTTAAACAGGAATCAGGGGAACAAGAAGTCCTTAAAGTAACATTAGAAATAGACAAAAAGGAGAATAAATATTTGAAACTAGAATGCCAAACTTTACATTTCCCCCGAAATTTTAGTACTAACACTGAAACGAGACACCACTCCACACCAATCACAGAGGCTGCTGCACGAAACAGCTGTTGCTGGGAAGGACAGGATAGGGTGTGGAGAAAATAGAACCTTGGGTATTACCTATGAGTTAAAAAAAATCCAAGTGGTGGCACATGCCTTTAATCCTCGCAGAGGCAGGCGGATCTCTGTGAGTTCCAGGCCAGCCTGGTCTACATAGTGAGTCCAGGACAGCCAAGGCTAACACAGAGAGACCCTGTCTCAAAAAAGGAAAAAAAAATCTCAGCTGCTATGAAAAACATTGCCAACCCCTCCCCCAACAAACTTTCACTTATGGGTAAACATTCAGATGAACAGCAGAGACCTACACAGATACGTGTAAACCACATTCACCTCAGCATTAGTCACAGTAGCCTGCAGTAAACGTTTCCATGTGTCCTTTGATGAACACCTTTGCTGAAAAGTGAAATATAACTATACAGACTGGAATATTTATTATTTATAATGCATACTATTATGTTATTATATACATCATTATTTATAATGCAATGCATGTATAGGAATATTTATTATTGATGCTTAAAAAAGAATGAAATCCTAGGTTCTGTCTTCTGCACTGCACACTGCAAAGCAAAACAAAAACTTCTTAAAATAAAACAAAGCAATATTTGTTTCTTTTTTTTTTTTTTTTTTTTTTTTTTTTTTTTTTGGTTTTTTCGAGACAGGGTTTCTCTGTGTAGCCTTGGCCATCCTGGACTCACTTTGTAGACCAGGCTGGCCTCGAACTCACAGCGATCCGCCTGCCTCTGCCTCCCGAGTGCTGGGATTAAAGGCGTGCGCCACCACGCTCGGCTTAATATTTGTTTCTTGAGATGGGGCCTTACTAGGTAGCCCAAGCTGGCCACATCCTCTGGATTCTCATGCCTTCACATCCCTATTTATAGGATTCTAGGGTTGCAGCATCATTCCTGTTACAAGTAACATTCTGACATATGATACATTACAGCTGAATCTTATATACATTGTGTTGAGAGGACAAATACAGTGCAATTCTCTCTCTCTCTCTCTCTCTCTCTCTCTCTCTCTCTCTCTCTCTCTCTCTCTCTCTCTCTCTCTCTCTCTCTAGCATTCATATAGGTAGGATAGTGTTTCCTGGGGCTTGGAGGATAGAATATTAAATTTAGTGAGTGTGGCGTTTCGCTCTGAGAAGGTATAAGAATCGTGGAGATGCATAGTAGTCATGGTTGCTTAACGGTGTTAATGTACTTAATGTTACTGTGCTGTGTGCTTTTTGGTTGTTGTTTTGGAAGACAGGGTCTCACACTGTTTCCAAAACACAACTGATCATGCTATTGAATATGGAATAAAATTGCTCAATACGTAAATAGTATCAGAGAAATGGTATGATCGGGGATGGACATTTCATTTTAATTTGTAATGAGGAAATTTCAATGAGAACTTACTATTGTGACTCTTGTGCCACCAACATATGCACAGTGGCCATGAAAGCCAATTTTTGCAACTGTGGTGTCCATCAGCTGCCTGTATAGTGAGAACATGTTCTAAGTCCTGTCAACGAGCCCTACCCACAGCTGCTACTCTGCTTCACGAGGGGCAGGCGTTCTTCTTGCCTTATTTGGGGGTGGCCCGTGTTACCAGGATAGGGAATGAGGAGGGTAGATCACAGTTGGCTTAGTGGGAGGCTGGGATTCTATCATTTTGAGGCTTTGGAAACAGGGATATCCAGCATGTGCTCAGTGTCCCTCTGTACCATGTATGACTCCGAAAGACGGCAGGCAGTCTCGTGGCTGATACTAAGAGACACCACACTGAACACAACACACAAGTGGCTTTGTCGGGAACCATTTAACCTGCTGCAAGTGTGAAAACAAGGCTCAAGTATTAGTCTGTCTCTGAGATACAAGAACTATATACTTTAGAAAGACCTCAAGGAGTGTTAGCATCTGCTCTGGGAAGGAAGGGACAATCTGACTTCCGGGCTGGAGGTGCAAACAAGAGAGAGAGAGAAAAAAACCCTGCTGTGGACTGGATGAGAGAGAGTCTAGTGTCCCTTTGAAACAGCAGGACCCCTTCTAGTGCAGCTGCCAGTGCCCTGTGTGCCACATCAAAGCAATGCAGGGAAGAGAAGCAGAAATAGCTTAGATAAACTTGGGTTGGCTGCTGCTGCTGCTGATCCTGTGAACAACCTCACAGGAAGTTTCTTTTAGAGTTCAGACAGAATCAGCTCTGTCTGGAAAACCACTGTTTTGCCTTAGGGACTTGCCCTGCCTCTCTTTCACATGCTCAGGGGTGGGGTGAGAGGCGCGTGGTAGGGGGACACAAAGAATGTGTGAGTTAGTATAACTCAACTGTCACACTAGGGAAGGTCTTGTGATATACAGGGTCTACTAATGGTGACTCAGAATTGTCACCTCATGGAAGGAGACCTTGTCATTTCCTGATAACTTACAGCAGTATTTTACTAATCTAGAAGACACATGAATATTAGGGCTTCATCTCTTTATTGAAAATACAAAGAATGATGGGATATGCCTGTAATAATAAATTGTTGACAACAGAAACCAAACCAAACCAAACCCAAACCCACAAAATATCTGCATCTGGATCCTGGGCAAGGGTGAAACTCTAGGCTCCTCCACAATCTTCAGGGAAAGGTGGTCTGCTTAGCAGGAGAAGCACCTCTGAACCTTTATTTATGGCTGCTGATACTTCTTGTATAGCGCTCTCTTCCTCTGAAACCAATTCTATAATGGGAGAGAAAGAAATTGGCTTACTCTGTAGTAAATAATTAGGATAACAACAACAACAACAACAACAACAACAACAACAACAAAAAAAAAACCCCACCCCACATCATGGTTTCCTGTTGTCTGTCAGAAGACCCTTCTTCCTTACTGCTCTGATTTTGTGAGGGGCTGAGGGTGTAGAACACGGTTCAGTACCCCAAGCACCCCAAAAACAGTCCTAACATTGCATGCCCTTTTCTACAAAGATCACAAGTTTGAAAGTCAAACGGACGGGGCCAGAGAGATGTTTCAGTAAGAAAGAACACTTGCTGCTCTTGCAAAGGCCCTGTGTTTGGCTCTGAACACCCACAATGGGAGGCTCACAACTGTTTGTAACTCCAGATCCAGATGATCTAATGGCCTCTTCTAGTCTCCTGAACCCACAGATATGTCATATGCCCAGACACACGCATACATGTAAATAATTTTTAAAGGCCTTTAAAAAGGCAAGGTTTTTTTTGGGGGGAGGGGGAGGGATGTTTCAGCAGGTAAAAATGCTGGTTGATTTTAGTCTTACAGCTGGCTTTGGCATATGAGCTCTGCTACCAGGGAAGTGGTTCACTCTGCATTTTAGGAACAGGCATCACAAACTATCACAGCTCCAGTCACCATCTCATCTTCCATATGCCACCAGCTCAGACTTCAGTCCTTCCGTACACATTCAGTCAGACAGATTCTTGGAGAATATTGACATCGACTCCAACCCAATCAACTGCCCAGACCCCTATTACTTGTAAGTGCCAAAAAAGTCTTCTATATTCTTTTCATTTATTTACCACCTGCTACCTGTGATAACTCTATGTAATGTGTTCGTGTATTCTCAATTACTATAAATCCTCTCAGAAACTATTAACTAACTCTAATACTTCTGTTTTCTTTCTTGATCTATAGTGTTTGTAAAATAATGCACACTATTTTATACTGGTAGTATCTGACTTCTAAAAGGTAGCAATAAATAATAATAGCATTAGTAATAACACTTGGCCCATGCAAATCGTCTGGTTCTTTCACCGATTCCTTTCTGAATTCTAGAACATGACACAGTCCTTCTCAATCAGAGGTACTCCCAGATATTTAAGAGTTTCTATTTCTCTTCTGCCCTTGCACAGCTTCACTGTTTACCAAGAACTTAGCATTACTCTTTATTTTCTGGTATTATGACAAATTCAGTGGAACAATTACAATAAACTCTATCACTTACTGACAGTTAGTCAAATCAAAGTATCTCACATACAAATCTATACATTAAGGTAATTGTACCATTACTGGCTTTACCCAGTTTCTAACCTTGAAACTTCTTGAAACTTTCAATCATCAAATAAAATTGTATCTTGTTTTTTTCCCCCCATCATTTCCCTCTTAATGGTGGTTTATTAGTTCTCTACATAAAAAGCTAGATTAAGAATCATTTGAATAAATGATCTATTTACCATGACTAGTCCTCATATATCAATTGAATAAAGATGTACACATTCTAAAAACAAAATGCTAGTTGATCTTCTAGAGGACGTGTGTTTGGGCTGGAGAGTTGGCTCAGTGGTTAAGAGCACCGTCTGCTCTCCCAGAGGACCCGGTTTCGATTCCTAGCACCCACATGGCAGCTCACAACTGTCTGTAACTCCAAGATCTGACACCCTCACACCAATGAACATAAATTAAAAAAAAAAAAAAAGGTGAATCAGGACGTGTGTTTGATTCCCAGCACTCATATTATGGCTCACAACCATCTCTGGAACTCCATTTGCAGGTGATCTGACAACCTCTTCTGATATCTGTGGGCATCAGGCATGCAGGTAGTTCACAGACACAAATGCAGGCAAAGCATCCATGAACATAAAATATAACAACAACAAAACAACAACGACAACAAGAATTTTTAGAGTAGTTTTGAAGCCAGGTGTGATGGTGCATGCCTTTAATTCCAACACTTGAGAGGCAGAGGCAGGTATATCTCTTTGAGTTCAAGACCACCCTGGTATACAAATCAAGTTTCAAGACAGGCAGGGCTACACAGAGAAAAAAATTGTGTGGTAAAAACAGTGTGAGGTAAACAATAAAAGAACAATGTCATGGACAGAAAAAAGCCATACTAGACATGAAGCAAGTTCTGGAATGGTTGTTCTCTTTACTCACTTTCACTTTAGTTTCACTCACGCCTATGCTTGCTGCCAGTTGTTTCCTGGGGGGGGGGGGGTAAAAATGGCAAATGTTCAGTATTCAACATCATAGATGGAATAAAATACATGTAGAACATGTTATATATTTTTAAAAAATGTTTGTACCATCTTCCTACTTTCTGTAATAGTCACCTTGAAGATTTTTAAGGCTTAAAAATATCCCACAAGTAATTTTATCAATCCACCAGTAACAGGCATAAAACGTCGAGCATGACTCTAGTCAGCAACTTGAAAAACAGTAATATAGACAGGAAAAGACTAAAAGAGAAGGCGGGCAGGCTTCTAACGCTGGGCATGGGGATGAAGGAAACAGCTAACAAACAAACAAGCAAGCAACCAAAAGCTACTAAAACAAATTCTCACGGGAAAAACTTGTGTGAGGGTCTTTGTCAAGACAGGTTAAATTCAAATAAAAGAAAATAGATTACTGGAGGGCACCCAAGACTTTCTAATGTCTAGCTAACACAGGAGGCATCAAACCTGCAAGGTAGTGATACGTTACATAGATTTTTTTTTTATTTGGTGTGCTTGGGCCAGGGTGCACCTGTGGAGGTCAAAGGACAGCTAATGAGAGTTAGTTCTCTCCGACTAGTGTGTGTGTGTGTGTGTGTTTGTGTGTGTGTGTATGTATGTGTGTGTACACTAGTGAATTTAGGTTCTCAGCCTTGGTGGCAAGTACATTTACCCACTGAGCCGTTTCATCCACCCTAGAAAATGAAATATTAAAAGCACAACAGACACAAAATGAATGCTGCTATTTTTTTTCACAATGATGTCTACCAAGGCCTGATTTTCCCCACTGAAGGAAGCTGGGAAATGGAGCGCCTTGTATGATCCAGTTCAGCTTGAGCTACAAAGTAAGCTCCCGTGCCAGAAAATCCAGAAGGAAAAACGACACAGGCAAGGCAGAATGTGTCTGAGAGCCCTGCATAAATGGACTCACAAAGTCTGGGCTGGCCTGTGGCTTATTTTGTAACAGAGGGTGTTCTTGCACTTCCAATCTACCTGCATTCACTCCCCCCAAATTACTGAGGTTTCAGAAGATTTGGTTTTTTTTTTGTTTTTGTTTTTTTGACACAGTGTACTATCCTGTAGCCAGGCTGGTCTGGAACTCACCACTGTAGTCTGGATTGGCACACTCGGTGCTGCATTTATAGGCAGAAGCCACCATGTTCAATATCGAATCTTGTTTTATGAGGAGTATGTTTGGAGGGAGCAAACATTTTAATAGGAGGCCACAAGACAGCAATTGAGAGAAATGTACCAATATCTATCATTGTGTAATTTAAGAAATACAAGATGTACAGATGTATCAAAATTTTTTTAAAATAAAATTATTTCATGCATGTGAATGCTTTGCCTGCTTGTATGTATGTGTCTCACATTCCTATCTGGTGCCAAGGAGGTCAGAAAGAGGGGTTAGATCCCCTGGAACTGGGGTTACAGGTGGTTATAAGCTGACCGTGAGTGCTGGCAAACAAACCTGGCTTCTCTGCAAGAGCAACAAGTGCTCATCGCTGCTAAGTCATCTTGTCAGCTCCAGATATATGGAATTAACCAATGGCAAAGTGTCAACCCACACTATTCCAACAAGACTTCATGCTGCTCCTGCCTGCTTTAGCACTGCCCGGTTTTATACAATTAAATATTATATGAAAATATTTTCTCACACTCTGACTAGCTCTTATCCCTCAGCCCAGGACCCTAGTCTCGGAGGATGGGGTCTGGCCGCCTGGATTTTTTAAGTGGCTTTTCTTTCCAGAGGACAAGAGAGAGGCCGAAGAGATAACTCAGCAGGAAAAGGTACTTGCTGGCAAATCTGGTGGCCTGAGTTCGACCCTGGGAGCCATGTGGTGAGGAGAGGGCTGCTTCCCCTAGTTGTCCTCGAACATATGATGTGACAAGCACACAACAAAAGGAACGATTAAAAATATGCCGGGTGTGGTGGCGCATGCCTTTAATCCCAGCACTCAAGAGAGGAAGAGGCTTTAATCCCAGCACTCAGGAGGCAGAGGCAGGCGGATCGCTGTGAGTTCGAGGCTAGTCTGGTCTACAAAGTGAGTTCAGGACAGCCAAGGCTACACAGGAGAAACCCTGTCTCGAAAAACTAAAAATAAATAAATAAAACGTAATAAATAATTTCAAACAGAGCAAGAAGGGGCATCAGGAGAAAAAGCAACGACAACCCTGGACCACATGGTCCCAGCAAATAGGACACCAAGCCAGGCTGTCTGCTCACCTGACTTCTGCAGTGATGTAGTGAGAGCGAAGGAAAGCAAGCTCCAGCTCCTGAAGCTGCCAGCGGGCAAATCTGTTGCTGGAGCTGCATTTGCCTGTTGGCGCTGGCCCAGGCCGGACAGCCTCTGTGCCCCCTTGGTTCTGGTTCCGGTTCCAGAGGCCTGTAGCTGAAGGACCTTCTCCACTTAATTCTACGCCTTTCCCTTCAGCGGCTGTGGCTCCGGACCCAGGCTGGCCCTGTCCACTCTCTCTCTCATTTCTTAACTCTCCAGCCGGGAAAGCCATCTGTACCTTAACACCTGGAAGTGGGGGAAAGGGACACAGCCGGGCGTCAAGGCCTAGCGTGGTGCCAAGTCGCGGCTAAGCGGGCCCCGCACAGCGCATGTCCAACGGCCTCTCCCGGACACCGCTCCCCTCGTGGACATCGCCAACCCACCCTTCCCAGAACTCACTGACCATTCAAAAATCGATCATCCTCCTCAGGACCCACACAAAGTAGGTAATCCATGCTTTGATACTCCATGTCCAGAAGTTACTGGCAGCTTGCTGCCACTTGTTCCTAGGTAGGGTCTGCGCTGGTGGCCCTTACAGTTCTGGCTGTTAAGCAGCTCAACCACAAGGGCTTTAGCTTCCGGGGGCGTTAGGCCTGCATCCTCGCTTCTTCCGGTTGACCTGTTCCTATGTACTGAGAGCATAACTGGGGCCAGTTTGGAGCTGCAATGAGCAAGAAGTGTTTGAAAGGAAGGCGTGGCCCTCGGGCAAGTAGG
Source organism: Acomys russatus (assembly GCF_903995435.1). Taxonomy (NCBI): domain Eukaryota; kingdom Metazoa; phylum Chordata; class Mammalia; order Rodentia; family Muridae; genus Acomys; species Acomys russatus. The sequence continues at coordinate 93,560,340 of NC_067169.1, forward strand.
GGCCTTCCATTTTGCATCCCATCTGAGTCCTCTGGCCTTGGTAAATTGTCTTCCTAGGGATGGCACGGCCATCAACTATGTGAACCCCCGCCCCCCCCCCCCCCCCGTGTCGTAACTCTCCAGGCCTTACAGAAATGTGTGGGCAATGCCTCTTGGCCAAGTGCTCCACGCTGGGTCCCTGGTACTTGGCACAGAACGGATATTAAGCTATTGTGTTTGTCCGGGAGGCTCTTCGGGCATTCACAGAAGGTGAGGTGAGAGTGTGTCTGCTTCCTTGTTCTGCCTTTACAAGCGCTTGGACAGAGTTGCAGGGCCTGCTGGCTCTCAGCAGACAGAGCAGAGGCAGCATCTTCACCAGGGCTCCTGGGGAGGAGTTTAGCAGTCCTGTTATGATCTGAGAAATGCTGGGAAAAGGCATGGGCATGCAGGCCCCTACTGCTGCAGGGCCATGGCCCTCCACAGCAGCATGGGCCAGGACCTCGCCATGGCCTCAGGTGGCATCTCAGCATATCCACATCAGGCTGCTCCTCACTACTCCGCGTCTCCAGTCCTCGGTCTCTTCATTGTGCCCACACTGCTCTGCTTCCCTTTCTCTTCCACCTCTCTCCACCACTTACTTGCTCATCTTTAGCGGTGCCCTGGACCTCTGGATGTCTTATATGTGGCACCAGACAGGGGCCATCCTGTTTATCTAGTTTTCTTGTTTTATTAATCCTTTGAAAATTTCATACAGCATATTTTGAGCATCCCTTTCCTTACCCATCCAATGTTGTGTCCTGTTTTTTTTTTTTTTTTTTAAACACACCATGTGCTGTCCGGGAGATAAACCTGTTTCTGTTTTGATCCCAAGTGTGGGATGGAGAAGAGGGCAGGATGTTTACCGCTTAGATGTGAGAGAGAGAGCAAGATCTTTTTCCACTTGGAAGTGGAACTGCTTCGTGGGGGAGCTTGGTGAAAGACATCACTGAACAAAACAGGAGGCTTGGAGTTTTTTTTTTTTTTTTTTTTTAATTGGAACTTGGTTTTTGGCTGTTTATCCCTGCACTTGGAGTCTCTGCTAGAGAGAACCGCTTGAGGGAAAGCTTCAAGGCTTTGGACTTCAGATTCCAGCTGCTCCAGGTTCTAGCAGCAACTTTGGTGAACTTGCTGCTCTGCTGAAATCCTGCTGACTGCGCCCGGAGAATTGTTCCTAGGAGCTGATACCCAGGTCTCATTCTTGTTTTCCTTAAGCTCCTTTCCCTCTTAATTAGGCTAGTCGGGTTATAAGGGAGGTACGCTCATTACATCAGTTTATGATAAAGTATAACTGTTAAGGTAACTGAGCCTACAATGTGCAGTTTGCCCTGCATGAATATGAATATTCTTAGATGTATTGCCTTGAATTGGAAAATCCTCTACCCACCAGCAGGGAGACGTCTTTAAGAAGACTCTTAACTTTTTCCAGTAGCTATCAATTGTCAGTAGCTCCTTAGCTAGGGCTAGGATTCCATGCCTACCTCCCCTCTCCATGCTGGAATTTTGTCTGGTTCAAACTTGTGCAGGTCTTGCGCCCCCATGTGGTCACACCTGCTGTGAGCTTATATGTGCAACTGCCTTGCCATATCCAGAGAACACTGTTACCGTGTAGTTACTTGCCACTTCTGGCCTACACAGTCTTTCTACCTCCTCCTCTACACTACAATGATCCCAGGCCTTGGGAGTGGGTTTGGGGTGTGATACAGACTTCCCATTTATTGCAGAGCATTCTGGAGTCTTTCATTCTCTGCACCTTGACCAGTTGTGGTCATCATCTGCTACAAATAGAAGCTTCTCTGATGAGGGCTGAAAGATCCATCTATTTATGGATAAAGCAATAAGCCAGGAATCGTTTTAATACTAGTCCCACTTAGCAGAATAATAGTGGTTTTTCTACTAAGACCTATGGCCTGTATAGCCACAGGTTCTTGGCTTTATAATGGTGCCCGGTTTGGGTTTCAACTTGTGGGGCAGGCCTTAAATCCGAGCAGAAAGTGGTTGCTTACTTCCATGGCATTGGTGTCACTATTGTGCCGGTGTTTATATCCTTCCAGGCAGGTTGTTATGGTAGCTCAAAGGGCTCACAGCTGGGTAAGATTGGTGATTATTTTTCTCCTCTGGTAGCATGCATAGCACCATGAAAGGGAGCCAGGAGGAAAAATACCTTTGGTCATGACATTTTATCATAGTAACAGAAAAGTAACCAATACAGAGAAATGGTACCAGAGCTTGGGCTTTTGTTGTGAAGATCCTGACAACATTTCTTTCTTTTTGAGGAATGTGGAAGACTTTGGAATTTTGGACTAGAAACATGGTTGAATGGTGTAAACAGAGCCTGGGCGGGGTGGGGTGGGGGGGCAGGGGGGGGGCGCATCCTAGTAGGAGCTTGGAAGACTCTTACCGGGAGTCTTAATATCTTAAAGCTAGTACTGGGAGCAATATGAAGTATGAGGCTTGAATGAATAGGCTTCAGAGGGGAAATACAAGCAACTGGGCTAGAGAACATTCTTGAGATGTTTTGGCAAAGAATCTGGCTGCCTTCTGCTCATCCTAAGAACTTGCCAGAGGATAAACTGAAAAGTAATGGACTAATTAAAAGAAGGGTCAAGATGGTGTAGTATTGAATCTGTGGCCCGGTTATTAGTAATAATACATTTGTAGGTTTACAATGAAAAACAAGTGCAGCAGAAAGAAATACAGAAAGAACAGTTTGAAGAAAAGCAGAGCACTAGGAAGCTTAATTGCTGCAATCAGGGCCTCTGCAGAGAACCTATAATCAGTGAGATAAGCAAAGTGTAGGCCGGGCCTCCTGCTGGGACGCCCTCAGGGTAAGACCTCCTGTGACCAAGCTTCTAATTTTTGGGAGAGACCTTAAGTAAGTTTCTGTTTTTAGTAAGTAAACAAAAGCTGCACTAAACGTGATCCAGGGAGAGAGAGCCCACCCGGAGCTGGGAGCTAAACCTGGTAGTGTTGCCTAGTACATGGTACTAACTTTGTACTGGGCTTTCCAGTTCAAGTAATGGGATCCTACGGCTTCTTCTTCTTTCTTTTTTAAATCAGGAAGCAGTGTATGTAGTGGCTTAATATCTGAAAGCTAGAGAGCCTCAAATGTCACAAGGTTGAGGCTTTAATACGTTCTTGACTCCTTTGTCTCTTATATATAGTTACATAAATTCTGGTTGGGTGTTTAAAAGTTACTAAGCAGAGGCCGCTAGAATGAGGAGGGAATGGGAAAGGAAAGAAACTGAGGGGCAATATGGTCAGTGTCAGGTCCAAAGGAAACTCCATTCCCCTCAAATTCTGGGGCCTGTTCCCCTCTCCCAAAGGAGTCATTTCCTTATTATTGTTAGGGAAGGGACAAATGGCTGCTGTGACACTTGTTATTATATTAATGGTCACACACAGCCAAGTTCTGGTAGCAGCATGGGTTATCCTATATATTTTTTTTTCATAAAATTTGAGGGGATCAAACTCTCTAGCTTTTTAGGACCATTGATTTCCTTTATCAGTCCCTTCACCTACATAGCAAGAAGAGACTTTTAAGAGTTTACACAGTGGATCACACCTGTAATCCCAGCACTTGAGGCAGAGACAGGTAGATCTCTGTGAGTTCGAGGCCAGCCTGGTCAGCCAGAGCTACACAGAGAAACCCTGTCTTGAAAAACCAAAACCCAAAAACCTAGGAGATTACAATCGGGATGTAATGTGAATTAATAATAATAATAATAATAATAATAATAATAATAATAATAATGTATGCACTAATTTCTACCATGTTTAGAAACAGGTTTCTGGTTATGGCTAGCATTTGGTGGATAGACTGCTATATATTCTTCATAGAGGAATTGGAATGCTTGGTATGACTTGGCTTTGTGGGTGACAGAATCCCCTTTGAACATGGTCTCTAGTCCAGTGCCTCTATTATTCATATATATAGATATATGCATACATTTACATACATGTGTGTGTGTGTTCCATCATGCCATGCTATTTTCTACGGGTTCTTTAAGTTGAGAATAGTGAAATAACCAGGGTTATGGGTCCCCAATTAAAAGTCTCTTTATGAGCATGTCCCACAAAAGTCTTCACTTACCAGGAGATTGGGATAGATGTGAGGACATCCTACTGAGACTCTAGGTAAGAGAAATATAGGAGATGGGGAAATAGAAGGACCCAGAGGGTCCTAGAAACCTCCAAGAAGAACATCGTGATTGGTGGATTGGGGGGGGTCTGCTCAAATTATTGCACTAACCAAGGACAATACAAGTAGTAAACATCGAACCCCTACTCTGATCTACCCAACGGACAGGACATTCTCCACAGTTATTGTGGAGAGCAGGGACTGAGTCTGACATGAACTCTGGTGCCCCCTGTTTGACCACCTCCCCTTGGTGGGGAGGCCTGATGGCACTCAAAGAAAGAATAAGCTGGCAAACAAGATGAGACTTGATAGCCTATGGCCATATAGTGGGGGAGGAGGTCCCCCTCAGTCTTAGATCTAGGGGAGGGGAATAGGGTAAAAGTGGGAGGGAGGGAGGAACGGGAGGATACAAGTGATGGGATAACAATTGAGTTGTAATCTGAATAAATTAATAAAATTAAAATAAAAGAAAATGTCTTCTATAAATAAATAAATAAATAAAAAGTCTCTTTATGCCTAGGCATGGTGGCGCATGCCTTTAATCCTAGCACTTGGGAGGCAGAGGCAGGCGGATTGCTGTGAGTTTGAGGCCAGCCTGGTCTATCTACAGAATGAGTCTAAGACAGCCAAGGCCATAGAGATCAACCCTGTCTTGAAAAACCAAACCAAACCAAAACAAAACAAACAAAAAGTTCTTTCATGGCAGTTCCCTTCTGAAGGAGTACCAGTTAGTCTGCCTTCTGCCAAGCTGCCCAAATCACTCGTTCAATTAGGATGGTAGGTTTTGTAAGAGGAGATCACATCCAAAGCTCCAAGGTGAGAGCTGTTTATACAGTATTTCTCATTAGTCTGTTTTCTTATTCCCAGGATAGCTCACTGCATAATTCAAAAAATGGTTTGGGGGCCTCAGTTGTGATTTTATATAAGTCAAAAAGTATTGGCATCGGATCTTTATCTTTTGGCTCATTCAACCTCTGCCTAGGTTTTTTTTTTTTTTTAATTATGTGTATCAAGGCTGGAGAGATGGCTCTGTGGTTAAGAGCACTGGCTTCTCTTGCAGAGGATTTGGGTTTGATTCTAAGCATCTACTTGAAGGCTTACAACCATTGTAACTCCAGTTCTAATGGAGATCCAATGTCCTTTTCTGGCCTCTATGGGCACTGCATGTGTGTGTTGTACAGACATACAGGCAGGCAAATACCCATACACATAAAAACATTTTTTTTTAATCGTGAAAAATTGTTTTGTGGTGGTTTGAATAAGAGTGGCCCCTCTAGGCGGATATATTTGCCAGCTTAGTTCCCAGTTGATGAACTGCTTGTGAAGGATTAGGAGGTGTGGCCTTCTTGGAGGACGTGTGTCACTGGCAGTGAGATTTGAGTGGCTTTGAGGTTCCCAAAGCCCACAGAAGACACAGTGTCTTGTTCTCTGCCTGTCGCTTATGGATCAGGATGTGAAGTTCTTAGCTGCTGCTCCAGTGCTGTGCTTGTTTGCTTCCCGTCATAATGAACTAACCCCATGAAACTGTATGTGAGCTCAAAATTAAACAGTAGCCTTGATAATGGTGTCTCTTCACAGCAGTAGAATAGTATGTAATTAAGACAGGTGTTTGGCATGCATGTATGTTTGTGTACCACAGGCAGGCCTGGTGTTGGTGGAGGACAGAAAAGGGCACCAGATCCCCTGGAATTGTAGTTACATATGGCTGAGAGCTATCATGTGGGTGCTAAGTGCTAAGGATTCAAATCTGAGTCCTTTGGCAGAGTAGCCAGCATTCTTACCTGCTGAGCCATCTTACCAGCCCATGGAAGGTATTTAGCCTTTGATAAGTCAATAGATACAGTAAAGTAGAATCCAAGTATCCCCTTGACCCGATCGAGTTACCTGAATACAGTGGTCACTGGAGAAGGTCCTTGAGCCACAAAAAGAGCCTAGATGAAGAGTAGTGGGCAGAGACTGGACACCGTAGAGGTAAAACCACACTAACAAAACCCTTTTCCACCACAAATCTAGTCAGCTGGAGCTCCTTCAACTCCATATACAGCAAGAGCTAACGTGAGGAGCATAGCAATAGATAAAGGGCTGTGGTGCATCACAATGGGACAAACCAGTTCACTTAGGGCATTGGGTGGTTGACTCATCAATTCCTTAAGGTTCTTCTTCCATACAATGGCTGGCCAGCTTTTGCTATGACCACCAGTAGAGGCCTGTAGAGATCCTGTTTTGTCAGGTCCTCTGGTCTCGTTGAGTCTTCTGGTGCCACAGCTCTTTGCCTCTCATAGTGTTGATGGGTCAGGAACACATTTCCAGCCGCCAGGAAATGGGTTTCACTCTGCTAGGATGGATTAAAAAAACAAATCAAAACAAAACAAAACTACCTCTGCTATTTTTACTGCAGTGGGGGTGAATGAAATGACAGCGAGTGGTCCTTTACAGAGGGGCTTCAGAGGCTAGGTATTCTATTCTCAAACCCATACTGCAGCTCCTGGTTTAAAGGAGAGGGCATCTGTGGTCAAGCTCACAGGCAGCAGTTCTCAGACGCTATGATGGCATAGTAATCAAGGCTGAGCCAAGGGCCTGCATTTGTTGTTGTACAGTGGTATTTTAAGGCTTCTACATATGCCGTTAGCAATGGGAGGAAGGCACCCATAATGGATATAATGAGAGGAGAACCCGATCTGTTTGGCAGGAGTAGATGTAATTCTTCATTAAAAAAATTATTTATTCATTTTACATGCCGATTGGAGCCCCTTCCCTCCTTTCATCCCATCCTATCTTCCTTCCCTTTCCCCCATCTCCCTCTGCTACTCCTCAGAAAAGGGAAGCCCCCTCCACCAACTCACCCCAGCACATAAAGGCTGAGCACATTCCCCTTCCCCTTGTGGCCTGGAGAGGCAGCCCCACCAGGGGGAAGTGATAAAAAAAAAAAATAAATGGGACCTCATGAAACTGAGAAGCCTCTGTAAGGCAGAAGACACTGTCAACAGAACAAAGCAACAGCCTACAGACTGGGAAAAGATCGTCACCAACCCTACATCTGACAAACGGCTAATATCCAAAATATATAAAGAACTCAAGAAATTAAACACCAGCGAACCAAATAATCCAATTTAAAAAGTGGCCACAGAGCCAAACAGATAAGTCTCAACAGAGAAACATCGAATGGCTGAGAAACACTTAAATAAATGCTCAACATCCCTAGTCATCAGGGAAATACAACTCAAAACAACTCTGAGATCCCATCTTATACCTATCCAAATGGCTAAGATTAAAAACTCAAGTGACAGCACATGCTAGTGAGGATGTGGAGAAAAGGGAACACTCTTCCATTGCTGGTGGGAGTGCAAACTTGTACAACCACTTAGGAAATAAATCTGGTGCTTTCTCAGAAAATGGGGAATACTGCTACCTAAAGACCCAGCTATACCACTCCTGGGCATATACCCGAGAGATGTTGCACCGTACAAGGACATTTACTCAAACCATGTTCATAGCACCTTTATTTGTAATAGCCAGAATCTGGTAACAACCTAGATGTCCCTCAACTGAAGAATGGATAAAGAGACTGTGGTACATTTGCACAATGGAATACTACTCAGCTATTAAAAACAAAAGGAAATCTTGTAATTGCAGGGAAATGGTTGGAACTAGAAATGATCATCCTGAGTGAAGTAACCCAGACCCAGAAAGACACACATTATATATACTCACTTATAAGTGTATATTAGCTCAACATAGATGTCCTCTGAGAGACTTCACCCAGCGGGGGATTGGGACAGATACTGGGACTTGCTGTTGGACTCTGGGTGTAGCGCTGAGAGTGGTATGGAAGAATGGGGGGGGGGGGAATGGAAGGACCCAGAAGGTTCAGGAGCTCCACGAGGAGACCATCAAGGCTGGTGGATCTGGACCCAGGGAAGCCTGCACAAACTGTTGCACTAAGGACAATGCATGCAGTGAACCCAGACCCCCTGTTCAGATCCAGCCATGGTTGTGGGGACAGCAGGGACTGCCTCTGACATGAGCTCTGGTGCCAGTAATTTGATCACTTCCCCTTGTTTGGGAGCCTGGCAGGCTCACAGAGGAAGGGAAAGCAGGCTCTCTGGATGAGACTTGATAGGCTGTGATCATATGGTGGGGGGAGGAGGTCCTCTTCTGTCACAGGTCTAGAGGAGGGGAATAGGGTGAGAGAGGGAGGGAGGGTGGGAATGGGAAGATACAAGCGAGGGAATAGCAATTGGGATGTAATCTGAATAAATTATAATAAATTAAAATTAAAAAAATAAAAAGCATGTAACAGTCCATTTCAGAGACAGCCCCTACTCCTCTTACTAGGGGACTCATATGAGGACCAAGCTCCTCCTCATCTACATCTGTGTAGGGGGCCTAACTCCAGTCCATGTATCATCCTTGGTTGGTACTTCAGTCTCCACAAACCCCTCTGGCCCTGGTTAGTTGGTGGCGCTGCTGGTCTTCTTGTGGAGCTCCTGTCACCTGGTCTTTTTCTTCTTTCCCCCACTTTTCCATGAGACTCCCTAAGCTTTGTCTAAAGTTTGACTGTGAGTCTCAGCATCTGTGGGTGGGCTCTCTCAGGACAGCTATGCTGGGCTCCTGTCTATGAGCATAGCAGATTATTATTAATAGTGTCAGGGGTTGGCTCTTTCCCATAGGGTGTGTCTCAAGTTGGGACAGGCATTGTTTGGACCTTCCCTCAATATCTGCTTTATCTTTATCCCTGCATATCTTGTAGACAGTGTAAATTTTGGGTCAAAGTTTTTGTGGGTGGGTTGGTGTTCCCCTTCCTCCACTGGGAGTCCTGTCTAGTTCGAGGGTGGCCTCTTTCCTCTCCATGACCCCTGCTACTAGGAGTCTCAGCTATACTTACCCCCATATCCACCCAGGAGCCTACCCTGTTGTAGGTCTCCAGCTTGTCACAGATATGGCCCCTCCCACAGTTTGTCTTCTTTGCAGGCCCTCTGTCTCCCTGTCCTCCCTCCCCAGTTTTCTCTCTGCAAGCCCTCTGTCCTCCTGCCCCTGCTCTCCCCAGTAGATCTAATTCTTAGTGAAGAGCTTGGTAACAGTTCATTCCAGGGCCCTGGAGAGATGGCTCAGAGGTTAAAAGCACTGACTGCTCTTCTGGAGGTCCCGAGTTCAAGTTCTAGCAAGCACATGGTGGCTCACAACCATCTATAATGTGATCTGGTGCCCTCTTCTGGCCGGCAATGGGTACATGCAGGCAAAGCGCTGTATACATAGTAATAGATAAATAGATCTAAAAACAAAACAAAACAAACCCAGTTCATTCCAGTGCAAATGAGTCTCTTGAAATTGTTCTCTTAGTTGTAGTTTCACCCTGCAGTTCATACACTCCATGTCAGCGCAGGGTGGTATGCTCTATGAAAAACGTCTTTAACCATTTAGCCGCCATCTGCACCATTTGAGCTATAATTGCCGGTTCATTGTCTGATCCTTTGATGATAGGAATTCCAAGTTGAGGGAAGCTCTCCATTAAGAGAAGTTGGACCTCCAAGTATCTTTGTGTGTGTGTGTGTGCAGGTAGGAAAAGCCTTCACCCAGCCTAAGAAAGATCACACAAAGGCTCGCAGGTTTCAGTGAAGTCCCCAATTATATTTCAAAAGGGGTTACTGTCAGATCTGAAGGAAATTCCAATTTCTCCACACTTCAAAAGACATTCTAAATATTCAGTAGTGAGCTCAGCCTGAACTAAGGAGGATTTCAGGTGGCTAGATAAAGCCTGCATTCCTTAGGAACTTGTGAACCTGGTTCCCCTATGCCAAAAGGAATCATTTCCCTTACCTCTGGGAGAAGGGTCATATAGGCTATCCATGGTGCCTACCAGCGTATCAAATGTGTTGTGAGGTCCACTTAAATCCAACATAACCCAAACATCGGGTTAATGCAGATGACAAAAAAATTTATTGTAATCAAACTGTTACTGATCAATTAAGGGCCGCAGAGCAGCCTCAGGAGCTGAGCGACATCCCTGAAGGGATGCTGTACTGCATATTTAAAGGATGAGACCATAAAGTGAGGGGGAGCTGTATAATTGTCCAAGCATATTTTGACACACTAGGGTGAGCAACGGAGTTTCCATCAATCGGAATAGGAGGAGTAGGTTCCTGGGCCTGGGAACATGAATTTAATTGACCCTGCCAGCAAGGTGGAGAAGTTGTCCCTGAGGTGTCTGGACTCAGACAACTGTCTCCTTCCAAGTTGTCCCCAAGCTATCTGGACTTAGACAACTGTCTCTTTCCAACAGAAGCTGTTCAGCTATTGAAAAATCTCCGGTTCCCCTAGGGCCTGGGACCTTGAATTTTGTTTCTCCCGATGGCTAAATGGAGTCTGAAACTGAAATGGTAGTACTTAGAATAAGTTGCTTTTGTTTGTTCACAACAAGGATATATCCATGGGTCACTCTGCTTGACTTTTTTTTTTCTCTTAACATCTTTTTATGTATGAGTATGTGTATATTTTAGGAAGCTTCTATGTAGTAGGTGTCCACATGACTTTTTTGAAGTGTCTTTTGTGTTAGTGGCAGTCAACTTCTGCTCTGAGGAGAAGGGATGATCTGCCTCCTTGGCTGGGGGTAGGACAAGGAGAAGGAAGTGGCCCTGAGGCCTGGATGGGGGTAGGTTCTAGTGTTTTGATTTTTTTCTTTTTCCTAAGCCCGGGGGTGGTGGTGCATGCCTTTAATCCCAGCATTTGGGAGGCAGAGGCAGGCAGATCGCTGTGAGTTCGAGGCCAGCCAGGACAGTCAAGGCTACACAGAGAGACCCTATCTCGAAAAAGAGACAGTTACCCTGGCTGTCCTGGACTAGCTTTGTAGACCAGGCTAGACTCGAACTCAGTGACCTGCTGCCTCTGCCTCCCAAGGCTGGGATTAGAGGCATGCGCCACTACACCCAGCTTTTTTTTTTTTTTTTAAATCTTTTTGTTTTTGAAGCACAGACCTCTGGCAGAGTCACTCTTAGTGACCTGGGTACTTCATACAGTGGGAGAGCAGTGGGGAGAATTGGGAACAGAAAGATATATTTTTGCTGTCTACTTCCCATATATTCAAGTCTAAGGTTGGGACCAGATTCCCAGCATGAGTGGAATTAGCTCTGTTTGAAAAAGCTGTTTCTCCTTAGGGATTTGTCCTCTACTTCTTCCACATTTGTGGTCTGACAAGTTAAGAGTGTGTGTTGGGGGGGGGTAGGGGTTGAGGATAACATGAGAGTGGGACAGAAAAGAATGTGTGAGTCAGTGCAGATCTACTATGGTACTTGGGAAATGCCTGTGATTGATACCCAGGGCACACTGATGCTGACTCAGTGACGTCATTTTATGAAAGGACAGTTCCTTGACAGCTTATACATGTATCTTGCTGATTCTTGAAAACAAATGGAGGAAAGGTAAAGAGAATTCAGCTCTTTATTGAAAATACAGGTGCTGGAGATACAAGAGTGTTGGTGGCAGCAAAAACTTATGCGTGCCTGGCTGCTGGGGAAGGCTGGTTCTCCAGGTCTCCTGCACAGGCATCCGGGAAAGAAGCACCTCTGAGCATTAATAGCTTCTGATGTCTCCTGTATTGTTCTCGTCTCCCCTTAAACCAATTCTAGAACAAGACAGAAAAAAAAATCGGCTCAATATATAATTAGAAAACTTATATTAGTTGTATACTATAATTTCTGGGTGCCGCTATCTGTGTGGCTTCACTGGGCACTTGAAAATGCCAGGAGGACTGAGCATTTGGACTCTATGCTTTCCCATCCCACCGGTCTCTGTTTAACCAAGGTTATACCAGCTTTATGAGAGCCGAGTTCTGCCTGTCAACTACCACACACTCCAATTGCCCCATAAGGATAGAATTTATACTTGGTTTTTACTACTTCAAATAGATTAGCTACACTAACATGATTCTAAGTTTGAATAATTTATATGTCATAACTCCAGTGGGATGTCTCCATAGAGACATCCTACCTGAGGGATATCAGTCTATAACAAATTACATATACATATATTAATTTGCATATCAATATTTTATTATACATTAATGCATAGAATGTGTACATATTTTTATATGTTAAAACACATATTCATAATTTATCTACAGGATACATGTAGTATGGTATATGTGTGTCTATTCTGTGTTCATGTTGGAAGCTGTGCTTCATCTTCAAATGCCTGGGTTTTCTTTCTTTTTTTTTTTTTTTTTTTTGGTTTTTTGAGACAGGGTCTCTCTGTGTAGCCTTGGTTGTCCTGGACTCCCTTTGTAGACCAGGCTGGCCTCGAACTCACAGCGATCCGCCTGCCTCTGCCTCCCGAGGGCTGGGATTAAAGGCGTGTACCACCACGCCCGGCCCGCCTGGGTTTTCTTAATCAGTTTTATACCCACAAAGAACATAAGGCTCAAAAGTCATTTTAAGGAGACTGTAGAGGTATCTTAAGAGTTCAAACCACGCCGGGCGTGGTGGCGCATGCCTTAATCCCAGCACTCGGGAGGCAGAGGCAGGCGGATTGCTGTGAGTTCGAAGCCAGCCTGGTCTACAAAGTGAGTCCAGGATGGCCAAGGCTACACGGAGAAACCCTGTCTCGAAAAAACAAAAAAAAAAAAAAAAAAAAAAAAAAAAAAAAAAAAAAAAAGAGTTCAAACCACTTGATGCTTTTGTAGGGGACCCAAGTTTGCTTCCTAGCTCCTATATAAGGCAGTTCACGGCCACTTATAATTCCAGCTCCAAGGGAGCTGATATCCTCTTTTGCTGCACACAGAAATAGATCCATTTATCCACGTGAATGAAAAATTGTAAAAAGCTCTTTAAACAAGATGAAATAAAACAACAACAACAACAACAACAACACCACCACCACCACCACCATCATAACTTTACCCACAGGACAAAAGTACCCAAGATAAGCAAGCTGTCGAATGGCTCTCCTGTCAAATTGTCTTCCTTACCTGAACCCTAGCTTCACTCACACCCATCCATCTTGCCAGTTGTTTTCTGAGAACAAAAATGACAGATGTTCATCACTGGGCATTTTGGAAGAAATAAAATATGTTATAGATACTTTAGATTTGTTTTAAATGCTGGTTCCATTCTTCATCTTCTGTGACATTCACCTTGAAGATGTTGGAGCCTTACATTCTTTCTGCTCAGAATTTTATCTTATTATCATCCACCATTAACAGAAATGAAAGCCCAAGTGCGTTCTTAAAAACCAATTTGAAAAAATACTAATACGGACAGCAAAATCACCAAAAGAAGTGCTCCTAATATCAGGTGAGGTGTCACAGAAGACTTTCTCAAATAATAAAACGAACACAAACAGGAAAAACCTGCATGAGGCATTTTGTCGGGATTGAAGGGTAAACTCAAAGATGGCAGATTAATGGAGCACATTGGAAGATTTCATTTTGTTGTCCTTTCTTTCCTTCCTTCCTTCCTTCCTTCCTTCCTTCCTTCCTTCTTTCCTTCCTTCTTTCTTTCTTTCTTTCCGATAGGGTTTCTCGGCATAGCACTGGAGTCCAGGACTCACTCTATGGACCAAGCTGGCTTCAAACTCAGAGATCTGCCTGCCTCTACCTCCCAAGTGATGGGGTGTGCCACCACCAGGTGGCCTTGCATTGAAAGATTTTAAATGTTCACTTAACTAAGGGGGAGGAGGATGTCTAGCCTCTGATCCTCAGGGGTATGATAGGTTACACTTATTTGATTGATTGATTTAGTGTATGTCAGTGTGTGTATTCTGCAGGTGTAGCAGTGTGTGTGTGTGTGTGTGTGTGTGTGTGTGTGTGTGTGTGCACGCGCACACGCTATGGCGCATCTGTGCAGATCAAAGAGCAGTTGATCGGGAGTTTTTTCTCACTTCCCACAATGTGGGTCCTGGGGATTGAATTCAGATTCCCAGTCGTGGTGGCTAGTGCCTTGACCCACTGAGCCATCCTACCAGACCTGGTAAAATATATCTGTACCTCAACAAGTAGAAAAGGAATGTACAACAACGACAAAAGCAGCATGCACTTCGCAATACTGACTGCGCAGCTCTGACTTTCTCTCATGAGGGAGGTTCAATGAAGAGGCCATGGAAGATCCAGCCCAGCTTGGTCTACAGAGTTGAGAGCCCATAGCAGAGAAGCAGAAAAACCAAGAGCAGAAACAAAACAATCTCAAGCAAGTGGAACATGCCCTAAACCCTGATAGAGGTTCCCTGGAGACAGGGTTGGCCTGGAACTCACTGTGTAACTGCTCTCCCTGCCTCCACTTCCCAGTGGGACCCCAGCTGCACTGACATACATGGGCGAGTCTGTTTGATTTTTAATGTTTTGAGAGAGTGTTTCTCCTTGCAGCTGTGGCAGTTTGAAAGAGAAAGGACCCCCACAGGTTCACATATTTGAATCCTTAGGGTATCAAACAATCCCCAGTTGGCAGAAGGGTTTGGAAAGGGTTAGGAGTTGTGACCTCATTGGAGGGGAGGAGAAGCTTTGAGTTTTCAAAATTCATGAGGTTCTGAGTCTGTCTCTCTCTTTCTGCCTCATGGTTGTGTCTCAAGATGGGAATTCTCAGCTACTTTTCCAGCACCTTGTCTGCCCCCTGCTGCCCTGCTCTTCACCAGAATGGTCATGGACTCACCCTCTGAAACTGTAAGCCCCAAATAAACACTTGTTTTTTATTAAGTTGCCTTGGTCATGGTGTCTTTCCACAACAAAAGAAAAGTCCCTAAGACATGGGAACTCTGCCCTGTAGCCCAGGCTCGGCATACCCAGCACTGGGATGACTAGAAGGTGCCACCACGCCCAGTGTTCAGTCTTTTTTTTATGGCCCATGTTTCTATGGGAAGGGAAACAGAAATTAGAACACCCACCCCCGGTTCTAAAAATCCCCAAAACAAGAACAAATACCCCACCGGCAGCTAAGAGAAAGGTGCCACCAGGTTCTGTGGTGCTTGCCTTAATACTAGTCCGTGGGAGGCAAAGGCAGGTAGCACTCGATGAGTTCCATGACCACGTGGGATGGTGCATAGTGAGACCCTGGAGAGACAGGGTGTGTGTGCACCAATGCATTCATAAGTACAAAACCTTAAAAACATATTGGGGACAGATTTGTGAGATTTCTAAAAAAGATAGAATGTTATTTTCTGATATTTCAACCACTCAACCTTTCTCGGGTCTCTTAACAGCAACTTTCTTATATGGAAGCCTTTGCCCAAAGTTTACCACTCTGACTCATTACAGTACTCTATGACAATACGTTCATTCCCATTGTCCTAGTTAGGGTTGCTAATGCTGTGATGAGACACTGTGACCAAAACCAACTTGGACAGGAAAGGGTTTATTTTGCTTACAGTTCCATATCACAGTTCATCACAAGCGCTGAGGACAGGAACTCAAGCCTGGAGGCAGGAGCTAACAATGCAGAGGCCGCGGAGGAGGGCTGCTTACTGGCTTACACCCCATGGCTTTCTCAGCCTGCTTTCTTTTTGTTTTCTTTCTTTAGTTTTGTTTTTTGAGACAGGGTTTCTCTGTGTAGCCTTGGCTGTCCTGGACTTATTTTGTAGACCAGGCTGGCCTCGAACTCACAGCAATCTGCCTGCCTCTGCCTCCCAAATGCTGGGATTAAAGGCTTCTGCCACAACCACTAGGCTAAGCCTGCTTTCTTATAGAGCCCTGAAACAGCAGTCCAGGCATGGGATCCCCTACAATGGGCTGGGCCCTCTCCCATCCATCACTAATTATGAAGATGCCCTACAGGCTGTCTACAGGCTGATCTTACAGAAACATTTTCTTGACTGAGGCACCCTCCTGTCTGATGACACTAGCTTTTGTCACGTTGACCCCAAATTATCCAGCCAACCATTTTACAGGATTCTCACACTTACCCTAGCACATTAGTTTAGGATGCAGGATTCTGGGAGCCTTGAATTTGGAAGTGGTCATTATTTGGGATGAGAGATAGGTTGAGGAGAAAGCTCAGGAGAGAAAGGTGATTGCTAGCAAGCCTGATAATGAACCGCATTCGATCCTGGGACTCAAATGTTGGAAGGAGAGAACAGACTAGAACAAGCTGTGTTCTGACCTCCACATGGGTCAAGTTACAACCTACACCCACAGAAACTCATCTCCACAGCCACAAATAAAACAGAACAAATACATAATATGCAATTTAAAAGGAGTGGCAGGAGGAGGGCCAGGGTGAGAGCCCCCAGCCACCCTGAACTGCCAAGTGCTTCCAGCAGGACTTCAGGATAGGCTATAGGCTTACCTTTCTAATGCATTGATGAAATGATTCTGCTTGAAAATACGCTCCAGCTCTCGCAACTGCCACGGAGCGAACTTGTTCTGGAAGCATCGTCTGCGTACCAACACTGAGACAGGTTGCACTCTGGATATCAGCACTGGCACGTGCATCACATTTTCGGGGCCGTCCATGCCCATGGGGGCTGGCTCCTTTGGCTGCTTGTCACTCTCCTGGCCAGGGCCTCTGGCGCCCTGGTCCTCTTGGTTACAATTATCTGCTTGGTCTGCAGCAGCGGCAGCAGTAGAGGGACGGTCTCCATTCAATTCTATCTCTTCCCCTTCAGCGGCTGTGGCTCCGGACCCAGGCTGGCCCTGTCCACTCTCTCCCTCACTTCTTCCCTCTCCAAGCGGCAAGGCCATCTGTGCCTTCACACCTGGAAGTGGGGGAAACAGACACAGCCAGGCTTCAGGGTTTAGCTTAGTGCAAAGGTGCCCTGAAGTGGCCTAGAAGCAGGCCACGCACAGCGCGAATGGAATCGCCCCTCCTGGAAACCTCTCCCCTCCTGGACATCGCCGACCCTCCATTCCCAGCACTCACTGACCATTCAACTTTTCCTCATCCTCTTGAAGCCCCTCGAGAAGCAGGGAGTTGGTGTTTCCACGCTCCATGTCCTGAATGCTCACTTGCAGCCTGCCTCAGCGGAGTCTGAGTAGGAGTTCCAGCAGTTAGGAAAGCCTAGCTCCTCAAACCAGGAAGAGTTTCTCTTCAAGCCCTTGGGGGCCGTAGCGCAGGTAACCAAGTATCCAATCATGAGTGAGCTATCCCAGCTTACAATTGACCTGCTAATGGGGGTTGAGCCCTGGAGGGGCAAAGCAGAGCAGGTGCTAGAAGGAGTGGGATGGAGTTGCAGTAAGGGCGTGGTGCTTAGGCTTGCAGGGATGCACACGTGGTTCTCCAAGTCCCTTGATGAATTAACTTCCTAGGCAAGGGGTCATGATCAACCGTGCTAACTGACTTGTAGTGAGGTAGCAAAGCTCTGGGGTCCTTGGAGAAGTGTTTTGAGAACCCCTCTTGGTTATCTGTGGGTTCTTTTCCATGGCTTTAAACCCAGAGCTCAGGGCACAGAAGAAAGTGGATGTCTGTGTTCCAGGCCAGTTTGGTTCACAGAGTGGCCAGAAGCAAAATGAGATAATCCCCTCTCAAAAAGGAAAAAGAGTCTCTTGAGTCAGAGCCATGTGCTTCACACTAGCACCTGTAGAAATTAAAGTGATAAGCTTATCCACAGGTGTTTTCTTTGGGGTGTTGACAGTGAAGTGAGAGCCTGCCATGTCTGCTTTTCAGGGAGCTCGTGTATGGACTGGGGTGTGCTAATACTGTTAGGACTCATCACAAGTGTGGGCATTGTCCTATCTGTGCTGAGGTTCCCGACATTTCTCTTGAACTGGCCCTTCTTATGGTTTTTCCGGATAGTCCAAGTGTCAGGAGCAGACCCGGGTCTCCATCCAGGAACTGTCAGGCAGCCCCCTCCCTTGGCATGTGGTCACACTGGTCCCAGCTCAGCCAGTGTTTTTTTTTCTTCCCCCCAACAGGTTCTGGTCACTCTGAGACTGCAAAGAGCCTCCCAAAGACCTAGGCTATGTAATTCCAGGCAATTCTTTTTCTTAACTGTGGATATTTTGCAGTCCTGGTGACAGAGTCAGAGTTCTTGTCCTGCCTGTGTTTGTTTTTTGCTGTGAAACCTGAAAGTGCTGCTGTTAAGGCGCAGAGAACCTGCTAATTTACTTCTCCCTATTTCTGGTAGAGATTGCAAAGATAGCCTTTTTTTGTGTTGGGAGAGGGTAGCCTATCGCAGAGAGTCCTGGAACCTGTTCTGCAGCCATGGCTGGCCTCACACTCAGAGATCTAGATGCCTCTGCCTCCCAAAAGCTGGGATTAAGGCATGGGGCCCAGCACAGTCTCAGTGGTTTAATGTCTGTCATCTTAGCACTCAGGCGGCAGAGGGAGAAACACCAGAGTTTAGTCTTCAGCTACCAAGTTTGTTGAACCTATACGTACACACTGTCTTAAAAGAAAATTTAAGAAGAAAACCATCCTACCTTCCCAAATTATTAACATCTCCATTTTTAAATAAAGTAGGGCGCAGTGAATCTCAGTGAAATTCTAAACTCACTGAAAAATGGGTTTTAAATTTTCTTTCTTTCTTTCTTTCTTTTTTTTCAAAACAGTATCTCTCTGTGTAGCCCTGGCTGTCTTGGACTCACTTTGTAGTCCTGGCTGTCCTGGAACTCTCAGAGCTCCGGCTGCCTCTGCCCCCTTGTCTCCTGAGGGCTGGGATGGAAGGCCTGTGCCGCCACATGTAGCATACTCACCTGGTTTCTGCAGTCACTCCAGGATATGTGCTAACATCTGAAGATTTGGAGCTAGGAACTTTACATGAGAGAGATTAAGCTATGCTTGTCTTTCCGGATCTGGCTTATCTCACTCAATATAATACTTTCTAGTTCTACCCACTTGCCTGCAGATTTCATTTTTCTTTACAGCTGAATGGTATTGAATACTGTATGTGTGCCACATTTTCATTATCCATTCATTAGTTGAAGGGCATTTAGGCAGTTTCCACTCCTCAGCTCTTATCATAGGGCAGCAATGAACACAGATGAGCAAAGCTGTGGGGAAGAGGACGTTGAGTTGTTTGGGTAGATGCCAAGGAGTGGTCTAGCTGGGTCATCTGATAGATGTATTTTAGCTTTTTGCAAATTTTCCACACTGATTTTCAGAGTAATGCCATTAGTTTGCAGCCTCCCCTACAGAACAAGGGCTCTGTTTTCCCACATCCTTGCCAGCGTTGTTGTCACAGCCGTCTTGAGTTTAACCATTCTGACTGGGGTGAGATGAGTGTTAAAGGGCTGGAGAGATGGCTCAGAGGTTAAGAGCACTGACTGCTCTTCCAGAGGTTCAATTCCCCTCAACCACATAGTGGCTGACAACCATGTATAATGTGATCTGGTGCCCTCTTCTGGCCGGCAGGGGTACAAACAGGCAGAACATTGTATACATAATGAATAAATCAATACATCTTTAAAAAAGTAGTTTTTCATTTGGAGTTTTCTAATTGCTCAGGACATTTAACACTTTTGAGACTTTTCCTTAGTCATTTTTTGTATATCTCGTATTCTGAGAACTCCCTGTTCAGCTCCATAGCTGCCACCTCCCCTTTTAAATTGAGTCATTTGTTTTCTTGACTTTAGTGGTTCTGTTTGATTGAGTGCTTGTAGATTATGGATATTATCCATTTATCAGTTGTGCTGCTGGCAAGCATTCCTATCTACTTTAAGGGCTTCCAAAAGCAATTTATTGGTTCAGTGAAGTCTAAATCCAAATTCCCACATCCCTCAGAGAATTAAAACAACAACAACAACAACAACAGCAACAACAGCAACAACAACAGCAACAACAACAACAACAGCAACAACAACAAGTGTTTCTTTTGCTGTGAGAAGATTTTATGAGTTTCTATTTGTTAATTGTTCCTCTTAATTCTTGAGTGAATGAAGTCTTATTTTAAAAAGCCCTTCAAAAATTCCAAGCCAAACAAACTGAAAAAAGAAAATTTTTCCACAGGGCATGGTGGCACATGCATTTAATCCCAGCACTCGGGAAAAGAGCAGAGGCAGGTGGATCACTATGAGTTTAAGACCAGCCCGTTCCACAAAGTGAGTCCACTACAGCCAAGGTTACACAGAGAAACCCTGTCTCCACAATCTTACAAAAAGAAAGAAAGACCTTTCTTACCCGAATATCTTTTTTTTCTTGTTCTTTTCCCCCCCATATTAAAAAATATTTTATTAATTTATTCATATTACATCTCAATGGTTATCCCATCCCTTGTATTCTCCCATTTCCTCCCTTTCTCCTGTTTTCCCCTGAAGGGGACCTCTTCCCCCTGTATATGCTCATAGGCTTTCAAGTCTCTTCTTGGTGGCCTGCTATCCTTCCTCTGTGTACCATCACGTCTCCCCATCCTGGGGACGTAGTCAAAAATGGAGCACCAGAGTTCGTGTGAATGTCAGACCCCACTCTCCACTCATCTATGGAGAATGTCCTGTCCCTTGGCCAGATCTGGGGAGAGGACACCCATATATCTTATAGGGTGTTGTCTATGTTTTCACCCATCAGTATCAGTATTTCAAGTTTCACACTGAGTCCTTTAGTTCTTTAGTTCATTTGGCACCTCAACATTTTGTCTTACATCTAGAAGGATATTTACAAAATGAGAAAGAAATACTTATAGGGGTTGGAGAGATGGCTCTGTGGTGAAGAGTACTGACGCCTCCTCCAGAGGATTCGTGCCTGGTTCCCAGTGCTCCCATGGCAGCTCACAACTGCCTTTAACTCCCTTTCTAGGGGCTCTGGCAGCTTCTTTGGCCTTGGTGGGCACTATGTGCACACAGTGCATATACACACATGTAGGGAAAACACCGGTATGCATAAAATTTGACAACAAAAAGAAATATTTTAGATGTATTCACTTTATGAATGAGTGTTTTGCATCTGTGTGTGAGTGTGTGAATGTGTATATTTCTGTTAAAGTTTGTGATAATGTCGGGGCCTGTGAATGTATGTGTGATTATGTGAACATGTGCATATAGATATGAGTGTTTGTGTGTATGACAGAGTTGTAGGTGTCAGTGTGTGTTTTTGCTACTGTGTTTTCGAGTGTTAATGTAAGTGTGAGTGCATGTGTGGGCTTTTGTGTGTGACTGAGAGTGTGAGTGTGTATGTGAGCATGTCTATGTGTTTAGAGTGCTAATATGTGTGCACACGTGTCGGGTTGTGTATGTGTGTGAGTGTGTGCATATGTGTCAAAAGCAAACAAACAAAAAACAACAAGAAAATATCGAAGACAGAGGCCAGCATGCAGGAACACACCTGAAATTGCAACACCCAGGAGACGTAGGGAGTGGGAAGTGTAAAGCCAGCCTGGGCTACACAGTCGGAACTTGTCTCAACAACCTCTCCTCCCAAGCCAAGATAATACAAGTCTTAATATAAAATAGGCTACCCAATCAAGAGCATGCTTTAGTATAGGTGAGATGCACTAGCCCTTTCAACCAAATAAATAAACGATATTTACTTAATAAATTTTTCTGAATACAGACATCTTTTTTTTTAAAAGCAGAAAATTGTCCAGGTGGTGGTGGCATACGCCTTTAATTCCAGCACTCTGGAGGCAGAGGCAGGCTGGTCGCTGTGAGTTTGAGGCTAGCCTGGTCTACAGAGTCAGTCCAGGACAGTAAAGGCTACACAGAGAGACCCTGTATTGAAAGCACCCACTCTAAAAAATGGCAGAAAGTTCGAGACTAGTAGGATGGCTTAGTGGTTGAGAGCACTTGCTGCCCTTCCAGAGGCTTGCAAAGATTTTTGAGCCCAGAAAGCAAACCTACACAGTTACGGACATTTAATTTTTGACAAAGCTGCCAAAATCATACAATGGAAAAAGGATAGCATCTTCAGCAAATGGTGCTGGTCTAACTGGATGTCTGCATGTTGAAAAATGTGAAAAGACCCATATTCATCACCCTGCACAAAACTAAAGTACAAATGGACCAAAGACCTCAACATAACAACAGATACACTAAATCTGATAGAGGAAAGAGTGGGAAAGAGCCTTGGAGTCGTTGGGACAGGAGACAACTTGTATTTTTTTCTCTTGCAGCTTTCAATAGTCTTTCTCCGTTCTGTATATTTAGTGTTTTAGCTATGATGTGCCCTAGGGAGTTTCTTTTTTTGGCTCTATTTGTTGATTTTGGGTACTTGTTTTCTGGTAGCAGCTATAGAAACGATCTCTGAAAGCATAACCTTTGGTTGGCACATTAGCATCATAAAAGTCACTTTTGAAATTGAGTCTTTCTGCTGGCTGCCTATATGTTAGCTCTGTGCTCTAGGTCCTGAGAACAAACATCACTCCAAGCCCCTCTTCTCCCTCAAGTGAAGGATGCTTCTCTTGCATCCCTTGGGATCATTAGCCTGGTGTCTCCTGGATAGGAAGTGACGGGCACAGGTTATCAGTAAGTCCAAGTGGCAGGGGTCTGAGTCTGACTGAGGAATCGCAGCCCTGCATGGGGTGGGGCCAGTGTCAGCTTCTACATCAGCAATGAGGTCATTGGTGACTATGGGCTTTGGGAGTAGTCTCTACTTAGTGTCTCTCTGACTCATGCGGGACTCTGGAAGACCCCAGGCACACAGAGCCGCGCAGTGGACACAATAAGATAGTCCACGTGGTCTGTTTCTTGAACTTTTCAGTGGTATTCGATTTACTAGGAACTATTTAAGAAGATACGATATTGAAAAAGATATTTTCAGTATTAATCTGGTTCTGAATTCCCAAGAAATATATACTTTGAAAAGAAACATTAAGAATGCCAGTCAGCTTGGGTACAGGGGAAGGGCATCACTATGCTCCTGGGTTTGGGTTGAGGGACTATGGGAGAAGTCTTCCTGAGGAGGAGAGTATGGGTTCTTCTCTTCCCTTTGAGGCAGCAGGACTTCAGGCAAGGTGGCTGCAGTCTCCTGTGTATACCATGGAAAAGGCGGGAAGAGAAGAGTTTGGGGAACAGCCTAAATGACAGGGGGCTGCTGCCCAAGACTCCTATGGATGGCTATAAGGAAGTTCCTCAGAGACCAAGGTTGACCCCTCACGATGGCCAGAATCAGCTCCCACTGAAAAAGCACTGTCTCTGCCTAGAGTCTTGCCCTGCCTCTCTCGTATAGTTTTGGTCCTATGGAGCAGGAGCAGGGCTGAGCCCAGCAGGACAGGTGAACAAAAGGGAAAGTGTGTGTCAGTGAAAACCTACTAGTAACTTGGAAAGCTCTTGTGATATAAAGGGCCTGTCTATGGTGGTAGAGCAGTATTCTCTCAAGGAAGCCGACTTTGTTACTTTGTTTAAAGGGCATTTCCTTGATATCTTACACATATATTTTACTATACCAGAGGGTCAAGAAATAAACATTAACATTTCATTTCTTTATTGAATACAAATGCGTTGGAGATCAAAGTATAATAGCATATTGTTACTGGCAGAAAAAAAATTATCCGTGTTTGGTGCTTGAGTGGTACTCAGGGCTCCTCTGAAGTCTTCAGAGAAAGATGTTCCAGGAAGCAGGAAAAGTAGCCTTTAGTTTTTAAAGCCTCTTAAATCTCCAGTATTGTTGTCTCCTCTGGTGAAACCATCTCTACAATGGGCGTGAGAAAGGAATTGATTTAGCGCGGCACATTTTCACGATCATACTTGAAAACATATCATGTAACTTTATATTTCTGTGGTAAGTTATTGGTAAGTTATCTTGCAAAGACAAACCTGGGTTCTGATGGATATATAATTCTGTAAGGGGATGAGGGGCAGGCACAGGATCCAGTGCTTGCCTAAAATTTGGGGCCCCTGGTTTCCATCCCAGCACTGTCAAATAGCCCGGAAAGTGTTCAAAGTATGGACACCTTGTTTCCTGCTTTAATGTAACCCACAGTGGAGGTTGTTAGCATTTCCAGGCAGTGACAGCAGTGTTTACATCAGCTTTGTTTGCGAGTACTGAGTTCAGCCTGTGAGCTATACCTAACTGAAATTCCTCCTGGAAGGATAGAATTCAGGCTTAGTTTTGAGTCTTTCAACTAGTTTAGGATCATGAAGTCACTAGCTGCAATAATTTGAATGATTTGTATGTCACAACCCCAGGATGACTCCACAGAGAAACCATACCTAAAAGATGCCAGCATTACAAGGAGTTGCACACAGCTGTATATGGAGCACATGCATATATACATCTCTCTGTGTGCATACATCTATTCACCTGTATGTAAGCAAAAAACTGTGTATATATAAAAATACCTATTTTATAAGTTAAAAGGTGCATGTAATTTATCTGCATGTGTAACGTATAGGTGTCTAAGAAGATAAAAGTTAGTTTACACTATTCTTTGTTTCTTTAACAAGTTAGGTTCCATTTTGAAATATCCCCTTTGTGTATGAGGCTTCCTTACTCCATTTCTACTTACAAAGACCATAAAGCTCAAAAGTCACCCTGAGGGGCTGCAGAGATGGCTCAGTGGTTAGAAGCACCTGCGGCTCTTGCAGGAGGACCTGGGTTCAGTTCCCAGGATCTATCTTGGGTGGATCACCACCACCTGCACCTCCAGCTCCAGGGAGATTTACACCCTCTTCTGGATGCTTTAGGCACCAGCACATGCTTTATATAGAAGCACACATACATAATGAAAACAAAAAATAAAGATATATATAAATAAAGTTAAAAGGTCTTCAAGCAGAGTTATGTCAACAACCACACAATTTCATGGATAACATAAGAGTCCAAACCCTAAAGCAAGTTCTGGAATGGCTGTCCTGCCAAATGGCTTCCTTTGGTTACTGACCTTCACAACGGCTTGAGTCACACCTATCCTTCTGGCCAGTTGTTTTCTGGGGGTGAAATGGCAGATGTTCAATATTTAGCATTATAGAGGAAAGAAAGAGTGTGAGAGACATTTTATATTTGCTTTAAAATGAAAACCCATGCATATACCTAATAAGCAATTTAAAAACCAACAACATAAGGCACCAACAACCTCAAAAGAAATGCTCCCAACATGTGGGTATGGTGTAGGAGATGCTGCCTCTAAAATAAAGAAAACAGAACAGAGCAAAATTCACAAACCTAATGCACACGTTAAAAAAAAAAAAAAAAAAAAAAAAAAAAAAAAAACAACCTGTGTGAGGTCCTTTGTCAGGATAGAAAGATAAACTCAAAAGAAGATGGATTAATACACAGCACATTAGGATTTCAAATGTTCAACTGGATGAGGACGTTCAATGTGCTGATCATGGGGGGAATGAAATATTACATTTATTTTAATTATTTGGTGTGTGTGTGTGTGCACGCGCGCACGAGAACACACACATGCACACAGGCCCACTCCTGTGCCCTCGTGCACCTGTGGAGCTTAGAGGATGCCTGATAGAAGTTAGTTTCCCTTTTCCACCATGTGCCTGTGGATCCTGAGGATGGAGCATTGGTTCCCCAGCCTGACACCAAGTGGTTTTACCCATTGAACCCTTATCACTGGCCCTGGGAAAGAAAATATTAAAAGCACAGCAGACAGAAGAGGAAATTCTGAAGGAAAGAAACCTCTCCACAGTACTGGCAGTCTCTTCCTGAATTCCTAAAGTGAGGGAGGCTTGAGCAACTGGTTCTGGCAAGTTCCAAGCCAGCGTGGACCACAGACTACGATCTTGTGTCAGAAAACAAGAATAAACAGCAAAAGAAAGCCCGATAAAATGAACATGCCTTAGATTTCAGCTGCAAAAAAGTTTCTATGGAGCCATACTGCCCAATTTATAATCTTGTTTTTATGGACCATTTTTTTGTGGAAAGGCTGACAAAAATAGAAGACAAAAACAGTAAAACAAAGGTGGAGACCAGGCTTGACGGTGCATTTAATACCAGCATTTGGTAGGCAGAGGTGCGTGGATCTCTTGAGTTTGAGGCCAGTCTGAACCACTCTGTGACTTCCAGGCCAGGAAGGGAGTCATAGAGAGACCCTGGAGGTGGCAGCTAAGGAAAAACAGCGTGCCAATGGGTTTATCGTTATATAAGAAATTAAAAGGAAAATAAACGATGTATGGATTTATCAAACATTTTAACAGGAGCAGGATGACCCTCTACTCTCTCAACCTTACCTCAGCCCTGATCTCCCTTGAAAAAGGACCTTACTAACCTAGCAGACATCGGCTGAAGCTTTCCACTTTGTTTCAGTTAGGCATTGTATGAAAACACCTTCATTCTCATTTTTGCATGCCTCTTACCCTTACCCTAGACCCATAGTGCAGGGCTCAAGATCTGGCAGCCTGAACTCTGCAAGAGACTATTATTACAAAAGACAAGTGTTTGTGGGAACTGAAAGGATGGCTAAGGGGGACACTGTGCTTGCCTGAAAGCCTGGTGACCAGAGTGTGATGCCTACATTTGGCTCATCTACCATAACCCTGCAAGTTTGCTCTCGTGTCCACGTGTGCCACGAGGCACATACACACTGGAGCACAAACACATACACCATTATCCCCCCACATTCACACACACAGAGAGAGACACACAGACACACACACACACACACACACACACACACACACACACACACACTGGCCACTACCATCCCACCACCACCAAATAAATAATATTTAATGTAAAACAACGACAAAAGCAGCATGCACTTCGCAATACTGACTGCGCAGCTCTGACTTTCTCTCATGAGGGAGGTTCAGTGAAGAGGCCATGGAAGATCCAGCCCAGCTTGGGCTACAGAGTTGAGAGCCCATAGCAGAGAAGCAGAAAAACCAAGAGCAGAAACAAAACAATCTCAAGCAAGTGGAACATGCCCTAAACCCTGATAGAGGTTCCCTGGAGACAGGGCTGGCCTGGAACTCACTGTGTAACTGCTCTCCCTGCCTCCACTTCCCAGTGGGACCCCAGCTGCACTGACATACATGGGCAAGTCTGTTTGCTTTTTAATGTTTTGAGAAAGTGTTTCTCTTTGCAGCTTTGGCAGTTTGAAAGAGAAAGGACCCCCACAGGTTCACATATTTGAATCCTTAGGGTATCAAACAATCCCCAGTTGGCAGAAGGGTTTGGAAAGGGTTAGGAGTTGTGACCTCATTGGAGGGGAGGAGAAGCTTTGAGTTTTCAAAATTCATGAGGTTCTGAGTCTGTCTCTCTCTTTCTGCCTCATGGTTGTGTCTCAAGATGGGAATTCTCAGCTACTTTTCCAGCACCTTGTCTGCCCCCTGCTGCCCTGCTCTTCACCAGAATGGTCATGGACTCACCCTCTGAAACTGTAAGCCCCAAATAAACGCTTGTTTTTTAGTAAGTTGCCTTGGTCATGGTGTCCATTCACAACAAAAGAAAAGTCCCTAAGACATGGGAACTCTCCCCTGTAGCCCAGGCTCGGCATACCCAGCACTGGGATGACTAGAAGGTGCCACCACGCCCAGTGTTCAGTCTTTTTTTTTATGGATCATGTTTCTATGGGAAGGGAAACAGAAATTAGAACACCCACCCCCGGTTCTAAAAATCCCCAAAACAAGAACAAATACCCCACTGGCAGCTAAGAGAAAGGTGCCACCAGGTTCTGTGCTGCTTGCCTTAATACTAGTCCGTGGGAGGCAAAGGCAGGTAGCACTCGATGAGTTCCATGACCACATGGGATCGTGCATAGTGAGACCCTGGAGAGACAGGGTGTGTGTGCACCAATGCATTCATAAGTACAAAACCTTAAAAACATATTGGGGACAGATTTGTGAGATTTCTAAAAAAGATAGAATGTTATTTTCTGATATTTCAACCACTCAACCTTTCTCGGGTCTCTTAACAGCAACTTTCTTATATGGAAGCCTTTGCCCAAAGTTTACCACTCTGACTCATTACAGTACTCTATGACAATACGTTCATTCCCATTGTCCTAGTTAGGGTTGCTAATGCTGTGATGAGACACTGTGACCAAAACCAACTTGGACAGGAAAGGGTTTATTTTGCTTGCAGTTCCATATCTCAGTTCATCACAAGCTCTGAGGACAGGAACTCAAGCCTGGAGGCAGGAGCTAATAATGCAGAGGCCGCGGAGGAGGGGTGCTTACTGGCTTACACCCCATGGCTTTCTCAGCCTGCTTTCTTTTTGTTTTCTTTATTTAGTTTTGTTCTTTGAGACAGGGTTTCTCTGTGTAGCCTTGGCTGTCCTGGACTTATTTTGTAGACCAGGCTGGCCTCGAACTCACAGCAATCTGCCTGCCTCTGCCTCCCAAATGCTGGGATTAAAGGCTTCTGCCACAACCACTAGGCTCAGCCTGCTTTCTTATAGAGCCCTGAAACAGCAGTCCAGGCATGGGATCCCCTACAATGGGCTGGGCCCTATCCCATCCATCACTAATTATGAAGATGCCCTACAGGCTGTCTACAGGCGGATCTTACAGAAACATTTTCTTGACTGAGGCACCCTCCTGTCTGATGACTCTAGCTTTTGTCACGTTGACCCCAAACTATCCAGCCGACCATTTTACAGGATTCTCACACTTACCCTAGCACATTAGTTTAGGATGCAGGATTCTGGGAGCCTTGAATTTGGAAGTGGTCATTATTTGGGATAAGAGATAGGTTGAGGAGAAAGCTCAGGAGAGAAAGGTGATTGCTAGCAAGCCTGATAATGAACCGCATTCGATCCTGGGACTCACATGTTGGAAGGAGAGAACAGAGTAGAACAAGCTGTGTTCTGAAGTCCCCAAGAGTCGAGTTACAACCTATACCCACAGAAACTCATCTCCACAGCCACAAATAAAACAGAACAAATATATAATATGCAATTTAAAAGGAGTGGCAGGAGGAGGGCCAGGAAGAAAGCCCCCAGCCACCCTGAACTGCCATGTGCTCGCAGCAGCACGTCAGGCTAGGCTATAGGCTTACCTTTCTAATGCACTGAGGAAATGATTCTGCTTGAAAATACGCTCCAGCTCTCGCAACTGCCACGGAACGAGTTTGTATTTAAAGCAACATTGGCGTAGCAACACTGAGACAGGTTGCAACCTGGACATAAGCACTGGCACGTGTGGCACATCTTCTGGGCCCTCCAAGTCCTTGGGAGCTGGCTCCTGTGGCTGCTTGTCACTCTCCTGGCCAGTGCCTCTGGCACCCTGGTCCTCTTGGTTAGAATTATCTGCAAGGTCTGCAGCAGCGGCAGCAGCAGAGGGACTGTCTCCATTCAATTCTATCCCTTCCCCTTCAGGGGCTGTGGCTCCAGACCCAGGCAGGCCCTGTCCACTCTCTCCCTCACTTCTTCCCTCTCCAAGCGGCAAGGCCATCTGTGCCTTCACACCTGGAAGTGGGGGAAACAGACACAGCCAGGCTTCAGGGTTAGTGTGGTATGAAGGTGCCTTAAAGTGGCCAAGAAGCCGGCCACGCACATCGCGAATGGAATCGCCCCTCCTGGAAACCTCTCCCCTCCTGGACATCGCCAACCCTCCATTCCCAGCACTCACTGACCATTCAACTTTTCCTCATCCTCTTGAAGCCCCTCGTGAAGCAGGGAGTTGGTGTTTCCACGCTCCATGTCCTGAATGCTCACTTGCAGCCTGCCTCAGCGGAGTCTGAGTAGGAGTCCCAGCAGTTAGGAAAGCCTAGCTCCTCAAACCAGGAAGAGTTTTCTCTTCAAGCCCTTGGGGGCCGTAGCGCAGGTAACCAAGTATCCAATCATGGGTGCCCTATCCCAGCTTACATTTGACCTGCTAATGGGGGTTGAGCCCTGGAGGGGCAAAGCAGAGCAGATGCCGGAAAGAGTAGGATACAGCTGCAGTAAGGGCGTGGTGCTTAGGCTTGTAGGGATGCACACGTGGCTCTCTAAGTCGCAGTTTTCACCTTGGTGAATTAACTTCCTAGGCAAGGGGTCATGATCAACCGTGCTAACTGACTTGTAGTGAGGTAGCAAAGCTCTGGGGTCCTTGGAGAAGTGTTTTGAGAACCCCTCTTGGCTAGCTGGGGGTTCTTTTCCATGGCTTTAAACCCAGAGCTCAGGGCACAGAAGAAAGTGGATGTCTGTGTTCCAGGCCAGTTTGGTTCACAGAGTGGCTAGAAGCAAAATGAGATAATCCCCTCTCAAAAGGAAAAGAGTCTCTTAGTCAGAGCCTTGTGCTTCACACTAGCACCTGTAGAAATTAAAGTGATAAGCTTATCCACAGGTGTTTTCTTTGGGGTGTTGACAGTGAAGTGAGAGCCTGCCATGTCTGCTTTTCAGGGAGCTTGGGTGTGGACTGGGGTGTGCTAATACTGTTAGGACTCATCACAAGTATGGGCATTGTCCTATCTGTGCAGAGGTTCCCGGCATTTCTCTTGAACTGGCCCTTCTTATGGTTTTCTCTGGATGGTTCAAGTGTCAGAGCAGACCGGGTCTCCATACAGGAACTGTCAGGCAGCCCCCTCCCTTGGCATGATGGTCACACTGGTCCCAGCTCAGCCAGCGTTTTTTTTCTTCCCCCCAACAGTTTCTGGTCACTCTGAGACTGCAAAAGAGCCTCCCAAAGACCTAGGCTATTAATTCCAGGCATTCTTTTTCTTAACTGTGGATATTTTGCAGTCCTGGTGACAGAGTCAGAGTTCTTGTCCTGCCTGTGTTTTGTTTTTGCTGTGAAAACCTGAAAGTGCTGCTGTTAGGCGGCAGAGAACCTGCTAATATTACTTCTCCCAGTTTCTGGTAGAGATGGCAAAGATAGCCTTTTTTTTGTGTTGGTAGAGGGGTAGCTATCGGAGAGAGTCCTGGAACCTGTTCTGCAGCATGGCTGGGGCCTCACACTCAGAGATCTAGATGCCTCTGCCTCCCAACAGGCGGCAGAGGGAGAAACACCAGAGTTTAGTCTTCAGCTACCAAGTTTGTTAAACCTATATCTACACACTGTCTTAAAAAAAAAATTAAGAATACCATCCTACTTTCCCAAATTTTTTATATCTCCATTTTCAAATAAAGTCTGGTGCAGCGAAT